>NW_026734729.1:0-249189 GCF_949786415.1 Peromyscus eremicus
AGGTGTGCACACTGAACTGTTAGAATGGGTGTGCTCACATGGAAGTGTACACAATGAACTGTTTGAATGAGTGTGCCCACATGGTGGTGTGCACAATGAACTTGTAGAATGAGTGTGCCCACATGGAGGTGTGCACACTGAACTGTTAGAATGAGTGTGTCCACATGGAGGTGTGCACACTGAACTGTTAGAATGAGTGTGCCCACATGGAGGTGTGCACACTGAACTATTAGAATGAGTGTGCCCACATGGAGGTGTGCACACTGAACTGTTAGAATGAGTGAGCCCATATGGAGGAGTGCACACTGAACTGTTAGAATGAGTGTGCCCACATGGAGTTATGAACACTGAACTGTAAGAATGAGTGTGTCCACATGGAGGTGTGCACACTGAACTGTTAGAATGAGTGTGTCCACATGGAGGTGTGCACACTGAACTGTTAGAATGAGTGTGTCCACATGGGGGTGTGCACACTGAACTGTTAGAATATGTCCACATGGAGGTGTGCACACTGTACTGTTAGAATGAGTGTGTCCACATGGAGGTGTGCACACTGAACTGTTAGAATGAGTGTGTCCACATGGAGGTGTGCACACTGAACTGTTAGAATGAGTGTGTCCACAAGGAGGTGTGCACACTGAACTGTTAGAATGAGTGTGCCCACATGGAGGTGTGCACACTGAACTGTTAGAATGAGTGGGCCTACATGGAGGTGTGCACACTGAACTGATAGAATGAGTGGGCCCACATGGAGGTGTGCACACTTAACTGTTAGAATGAGTGTGTCCACATGGAGGTGTGCACACTGAACTGTTAGAATAAGTGTGCCCACATGGAGTTGTGCACACTGAATGTTAGAATGACTGTGTCCACATGGAGGTGTGCACACTGAACTGTTAGAATGAGTGTGTCCACATGGAGATGTGCACACTGAACTGTTAGTTTGATTGTGCCCACATGGAGGTGTGCACACTGAACTGTTAGAATGTGTGTGTCCCTGTGGAGGTGTGCACACTGAAATGTTAGAATGAGTGTGTCCACATGGATGTGTGCACACTGAAGTGTTAGAATATCCACATGGAGGTGTGCACACTGAACTGTTAGAATGAGTGTGTCCACATGGAGGTGTGCACACTGAACTTTTAAAATGAGTGTGTCCACATGGAGGTGTGCACACTGAACTGTTAGAATGAGTGTGTCCACATGGAGTTGTGCACACTGAACTGTTAGAATATGTCCACATGGAGGTGTGCACACTGTACTGTTAGAATGAGTGTGTCCACATGGAGGTGTGCACACTGAAGTGTTAGAATGAGTGTGTCCACATGTTGGTGTGCACACTGAACTGTTAGAATGAGTGTGTCCACAAGGAGGTGTGCACACTGAACTGTTAGAATGAGTGTGCCCACATGGAGGTGTGCACACTGAACTGTTAGAATGAGTGGGCCCACATGGAGGTGTGCACACTGAACTGTTAGAATGAGTGGGCCCACATGGAGGTGTGCACACTGAACTGTTAGAATGAGTGTGTCCACATGGAGGTGTGCACACTGAACTGTTAGAATGAGTTTGCCCACATGGAGTTGTGCACACTGAATGTTAGAAAGACTGTGTCCACATGGAGGTGTGCACACTGAACTGTTAGAATGAGTGTGCCCACATGGAGTTGTGCACATGAACTGTTAGAATGACTGTGTCCACATGGAGGTGTGCACACTGAACTGTTAGAATGACTGTGCCCACATGGAGGTGTACACTTTGAACTGTTAGAATGAGTGTATCCCTGTGGATTTGTGCACACTGAACTGTTAGAATGAGTGTGTCCACATGGAGGTGTGCACACTGAACTGTTAGAATGTGTGTGTCCACATGGAGGTGTGCACACTGAACTGTTAGAATGAGTGTGCCCACATGGAAGTGTACACAATGAACTGTTTGAATGAGTGTGCCCACATGGAGGTGTGCACAATGAACTTGTAGAATGAGTGAGCCCACATGGAGGTGTGCACACTGAACTGTTAGAATGAGTGTGTCCACATGGAGGTGTGCACACTGAACTGTTAGAATGAGTGTGCCCACATGGAGGTGTGCACACTGAACTATTAGAATGAGTGTGCCCACATGGAGGTGTGCACACTGAACTGTTAGAATGAGTGAGCCCACATGGAAAAGTGCACACTGAACTGTTAGAATGAGTGTGCCCACATGGAGTTATGAACACTGAACTGTAAGAATGAGTGTGTCCACATGGAGGTGTGCACACTGAACTGTTAGAATGAGTGTGTCCACATGGAGGTGTGCACACGGAACTGTTAGAATGAGTGTGTCCACATGGAGGTGTGCACACTGAACTATTAGAATGAGTGTGTCCATATGGAGGTGTGCACACTGAACTGTTAGAATGAGTGTGTCCACATGGGGGTGTGCACACTGAACTGTTAGAATATGTCCACATGGAGGTGTGCACACTGTACTGTTAGAATGAGTGTGTCCACATGGAGGTGTGCACACTGAACTGTTAGAATGAGTGTGTCCACATGGAGGTGTGCACACTGAACTGTTAGAATGAGTGTGTCCACAAGGAGGTGTGCACACTGAACTGTTAGAATGAGTGTGCCCACATGGAGGTGTGCACACTGAACTGTTAGAATGAGTGGGCCCACATGGAGGTGTGCACACTGAACTGTTAGAATGAGTGGGCCCTCATGGAGGTGTGCACACTGAACTGTTAGAATGAGTGTGTCCACATGGAGGTGTGCACACTGAACTGTTAGAATGAGTGTGCCCACATGGAGTTGTGCACACTGAATGTTAGAATGACTGTGTCCACATGGAGGTGTGCACACTGAACTGTTAGAATGAGTGTGCCCACATGGAGTTGTGCACATGAACTGTTAGAATGACAGTGTCCACATGGAAGTGTGCACACTGAACTGTTAGAATGAGTGTGCCCACATGGAGGTGTGCACTTTGAACTGTTAGAATGAGTGTGTCCCTGTGGAGGTATGCACACTGAACTGTTAGAATGAGTGTGTCCACATGGAGGTGTGCACACTGAACTGTTAGAATGTGTGTGCCCACATGGAGGTGTGCACACTGAACTGTTAGAATGAGTGTGCCCACATGGAGGTGTGCACAATGAACTGTTAGAATGAGTGTGTCCACATGGAGGTATGCACACTGAACTGTTAGAATGGGTGTGTCCACATGGAGTTGTGCACAATGAACTGTTAGAATGAGTGTGCCCACATGGAGGTGTGCACACTGAACTGTTAGAATGAGTGTGTCCACATGGAGTTGTGCACACTGAACTGTTATAATGAGTGTGTCCACATGGAGGTGTGCACACTGAACTGTTAGAATGAGTGTGTCCACATGGAGGTGTGCACACTGAACTGTTAGAATGAGTGTGCCCACATGGAGGTGTGAACACTGAACTGTTAGAATGAGTGTGCCCACATGGAGGTGTGAAGACTGAATTCTTAGAATGAGTGTGTCCACATGGAGGTGTGCACACTGAACTTTTAGAATGAGTGTGTCCACATGGAAGTGTGCACACTGAACTGTTAGAATGAGTGTGTCCACATGGAGGTGTGCACACTTAACTGTTAGAATGAGTGTGTCCCTGTGGAGTTGTGCACACTGAAATGTTAGAATGAGTGTGTCCAAATGGAGGTGTGCACACTGAACTGTTAGAATGAGTGTGTCCACATGGAAGTGTGCACACTGATCTGTTAGAATGAGTGTGTCCACATGGAGGTGTGCACACTGAACTGTTAGAATGAGTGTGCCCACATGGAGGTGTGCACACTGAACTGTTAGAATGAGTGTGCCCACATGGAGGTGTGCAGACTGAACTGTTAGAATGAGTGTGTCCTCATGGAGGTGTGCACACTGAACTGTTAGAATGAGTTTGCCCACATGGAGGTGTGCACACTGATCTGTTAGAATGAGTGTTTCCACATGGAGGTGTGCACACTGAACTGTTAGAATGAGTGTGTCTACATGGAGTTGTGCACACTGAACTGTTAGAATTAGTGTGTTCCTGTGGAGATGTGCACACTGAACTGTTAGAATGAGTGTGTCCACATGGAGGTGTGCACACTGAACTGTTAGAATGAGTGTGTCCACATGGGGGTGTGCACACTGAACTGTTAGAATATGTCCACATGGAGGTGTGCACACTGTACTGTTAGAATGAGTGTGTCCACATGGAGGTGTGCACACTGAACTGTTAGAATGAGTGTGTCCCTGTGGAGGTGTGCACACTGAACTGTTAGAATGAGTGTGTCCCTGTGGAGGTGTGCACAATGAACAGTTAGAATGAGTGTGCCCACATGGAGGTGTGCACACTGAACTGTTAGAAAGAGTGGGCCCACATGGAGGTGTGCACACTGAACTGTTAGAATGAGTGGGCCCAAATGGAGGTGTGCACACTGAACTGTTAGAATGAGTGTGTCCACATGGAGGTGTGCACACTGAACTGTTAGAATGAGTGTGCCCACATGGAGTTGTGCACACTGAATGTTAGAATGACTGTGTACACATGGAGGTGTGCACACTGAACTGTTAGAATGAGTGTGCCCACATGGAGTTGTGCACATGAACTGTTAGAATGACTGTGACCACATTGAGGTGTGCACACTGAACTGTTAGAATGACTGTGCCCACATGGAAGTGTGCACTTTGAACTGTTAGAATGAGTGTGTCCCTGTGGAGGTGTGCTCACTGAACTGTTAGAATGAGTGTGTCCACATGGAGGTGTGCACACTGCACTGTTAGAATGTGTGTGTCCACATGGAGGTGTGCACACTGAACTGTTAGAATGAGTGTGCCCACATGGAAGTGTGCACACTGAACTGTTTGAATGAGTGTGCCCACATGGAGGTGTGCACACTGAACTGTTAGAATGAGTGTGCCCAAATGGAGGAGTGCACACTGAACTGTTAGAATGAGTGTGCCCACATGGAGGTGTGAACACTGAACTGTTAGAATGAGTGTGTCCACATGGAGGTGTGCACACTGAACTGTTAGAATGAGTGTGTCCACATGGAGGTGTGCACACTGAACTGTTAGAATGAGTGTGCCCACATGGAGGTGTGCACACTGAAATGTTAGAATGAGTGTGTCCACATGGATGTGTGCACACTGAAGTGTTAGAATTTATCCACATGGAGGTGTGCACACTGAACTGTTAGAATGAGTGTGTCCACATGGAGGTGTGCACACTGAACTTTTAGAATGAGTGTGTCCACATGGAGGTGTGCACACTGAACTGTTAGAATGAGTGTGTCCACATGGAGTTGTGCACACTGAACTGTTAGAATTAGTGTATCCCTGTGGAGATGTGCACACTGAACTGTTAGAATGAGTGTGTCCACATGGAGGTGTGCACACTGAACTGTTAGAATGAGTGTGCCCACATGGAGGTGTGCACACTGAACTGTTAGAATGAGTGAGCCCACATGGAGGTGTGCACACTGAACTGTTAGAATGAGTGGGCCCACATGGAGGTGTGTACACTGAACTGTTAGAATGAGTGTGTCCACATGGAGGTGTGCACACTGAACTGTTAGAATGAGTGTGCCCACATGGAGTTGTGCACACTGAATGTTAGAATGACTGTGTCCACATGGAGGTGTGCACACTGAACTGTTAGAATGAGTGTGCCCACATGGAGTTGTGCACATGAACTGTTAGAATGACTGTGTCCACATGGAGGTGTGCAAACTGAACTGTTAGAATGAGTGTGCCCACATGGAAGTGTGCACTTTGAACTGTTAGAATGAGTGTGCCCTGTGGAGCTGTGCTCACTGAACTGTTAGAATGAGTGTGTCCACATGGAGGTGTGCACACTGCACTGTTAGAATGTGTGTGTCCACATGGAGGTGTGCACACTGAACTGTTAGAATGAGTGTGCCCACATGGAAGTGTGCACACTGAACTGTTTGAATGAGTGTGCCCACATGGAGGTGTGCACACTGAACTGTTAGAATGAGTGTGCCCAAATGGAGGAGTGCACACTGAACTGTTAGAATGAGTGTGCCCACATGGAGGTGTGAACACTGAACTGTTAGAATGAGTGTGTCCACATGGAGGTGTGCACACTGAACTGTTAGAATGAGTGTGTCCACATGGAGGTGTGCACACTGAACTGTTAGAATGAGTGTGCCCACATGGAGGTGTGCACACTGAAATGTTAGAATGAGTGTGTCCACATGGATGTGTGCACACTGAAGTGTTAGAATTTATCCACATGGAGGTGTGCACACTGAACTGTTAGAATGAGTGTGTCCACAAGGAGGTGTGCACACTGAACTGTTAGAATTAGTGTATCCCTGTGGAGAGGTGCACACTGAACTGTTAGAATGAGTGGGCCCACATGGAGGTGTGCACACTGAACTGTTAGAATGAGTGTGCCCACATGGAGGTGTGCACACTGAACTGTTAGAATGAGTGTGCCCACATGGAGTTGTGCACACTGAATGTTAGAATGACTGTGTCCACATGGAGGTGTGCACACTGAACTGTTAGAAGGAGTGTGCCCACATGGAGGTGTGAACACTGAACTGTTAGAATGCGTGTGCCAAAATGGAGGTGTGAACACTGAATTCTTAGAATGAGTGTGTCCACATGGAGGTGTGCACACTGCAATTTTAGAATGAGTGTGTCCACATGGAGGTGTGCACACTGAACTTTTAGAATGAGTGTGTCCCTGTGGAGGTGTGCACACTGTACTGTTAGAATGAGTGTGTCTATATGGAGGTGTGCACACTGAACTGTTAGAATGAGTGTGTCCACATGGAGGTGTGCACACTGAACTGTTAGAATGAGTGTGTCCACATGGAAGTGTGCACACTGAACTGTTAGAATGAGTGTGTCCACATGGAGGTGTGCACACGGAACTGTTAGAATGAGTGTGTCCACATGGAGGTGTGCACACTGAACTATTAGAATGAGTGTGTCCACATGGAGGTGTGCACACTGAACTGTTAGAATGAGTGTGTCCACATGGGGGTGTGCACACTGAACTGTTAGAATATGTCCACATGGAGGTGTGCACACTGTACTGTTAGAATGAGTGTGTCCACATGGAGGTGTGCACACTGAACTGTTAGAATGAGTGTGTCCACATGGAGGTGTGCACACTGAACTGTTAGAATGAGTGTGTCCACAAGGAGGTGTGCACACTGAACTGTTAGAATGAGTGTGCCCACATGGAGGTGTGCACACTGAACTTTTCGAATGAGTGGGCCCACATGGAGGTGTGCACACTGAACTGTTAGAATGAGTGGGCCCACATGGAGGTGTGCACACTGAACTGTTAGAATGAGTGTGTCCACATGGAGGTGTGCACACTGAACTGTTAGAATGAGTGTGCCCACATGGAGTTGTGCACACTGAATGTTAGAATGACTGTGTCCACATGGAGGTGTGCACACTGAACTGTTAGAATGAGTGTGCCCACATGGAGTTGTGCACATGAACTGTTAGAATGACAGTGTCCACATGGAGGTGTGCACACTGAACTGTTAGAATGAGTGTGCCCACATGGAGGTGTGCACTTTGAACTGTTAGAATGAGTGTGTCCCTGTGGAGGTATGCACACTGAACTGTTAGAATGAGTGTGTCCACATGGAGGTGTGCACACTGAACTGTTAGAATGTGTGTGCCCACATGGAGGTGTGCACACTGAACTGTTAGAATGAGTGTGCCCACATGGAGGTGTGCACAATGAACTGTTAGAATGAGTGTGTCCACATGGAGGTATGCACACTGAACTGTTAGAATGGGTGTGTCCACATGGAGTTGTGCACAATGAACTGTTAGAATGAGTGTGCCCACATGGAGGTGTGCACACTGAACTGTTAGAATGAGTGTGTCCACATGGAGTTGTGCACACTGAACTGTTAGAATGAGTGTGTCCACATGGAGGTGTGCACACTGAACTGTTAGAATGAGTGTGTCCACATGGAGGTGTGCACACTGAACTGTTAGAATGAGTGTGCCCACATGGAGGTGTGAACACTGAACTGTTAGAATGAGTGTGCCCACATGGAGGTGTGAACACTGAATTCTTAGAATGAGTGTGTCCACATGGAGGTGTGCACACTGAACTTTTAGAATGAGTGTGTCCACATGGAGGTGTGCACACTGAACTTTTAGAATGAGTGTGTCCCTGTGGAGGTGTGCACACTGTACTGTTAGAATGAGTGTGTCCATATGGAGGTGTGCACACTGAACTGTTAGGATGAGTGTGTCCACATGGAGGTGTGCACACTGAACTGTTAGAATGACTGTGCCCACATGGGGTTAGCACACTGAACTGTTAGAATGAGTGTGTCCCTGTGGAGGTGTGCACACTGAACTGTTAGAATGAGTGTGTCCACATGGAAGTGTGCACACTGAACTGTTAGAATGAGTGTGTCCACATGGAGGTGTGCACACTTAACTGTTAGAATGAGTGTGTCCCTGTGGAGTTGTGCACACTGAAATGTTAGAATGAGTGTGTCCAAATGGAGGTGTGCACACTGAACTGTTAGAATGAGTGTGTCCACATGGAAGTGTGCACACTGATCTGTTAGAATGAGTGTGTCCACATGGAGGTGTGCACACTGAACTGTTAGAATGAGTGTGCCCACATGGAGGTGTGCACACTGAACTGTTAGAATGAGTGTGCCCACATGGAGGTGTGCAGACTGAACTGTTAGAATGAGTGTGTCCTCATGGAGGTGTGCACACTGAACTGTTAGAATGAGTTTGCCCACATGGAGGTGTGCACACTGATCTGTTAGAATGAGTGTTTCCACATGGAGGTGTGCACACTGAACTGTTAGAATGAGTGTGTCTACATGGAGTTGTGCACACTGAACTGTTAGAATTAGTGTGTTCCTGTGGAGATGTGCACACTGAACTGTTAGAATGAGTGTGTCCACATGGAGGTGTGCACACTGAACTGTTAGAATGAGTGTGTCCACATGGGGGTGTGCACACTGAACTGTTAGAATATGTCCACATGGAGGTTTGCACACTGTACTGTTAGAATGAGTGTGTCCACATGGAGGTGTGCACACTGAACTGTTAGAATGAGTGTGTCCCTGTGGAGGTGTGCACACTGAACTGTTAGAATGAGTGTGAACCTGTGGAGGTGTGCACAATGAACAGTTAGAATGAGTGTGCCCACATGGAGGTGTGCACACTGAAATGTTAGAAAGAGTGGGCCCACATGGAGGTGTGCACACTGAACTGTTAGAATGAGTGGGCCCAAATGGAGGTGTGCACACTGAACTGTTAGAATGAGTGTGTCCACATGGAGGTGTGCACACTGAACTGTTAGAATGAGTGTGCCCACATGGAGTTGTGCACACTGAATGTTAGAATGACTGTGTACACATGGAGGTGTGCACACTGAACTGTTAGAATGAGTGTGCCCACATGGAGTTGTGCACATGAACTGTTAGAATGACTGTGTCCACATTGAGGTGTGCACACTGAACTGTTAGAATGACTGTGCCCACATGGAAGTGTGCACTTTGAACTGTTAGAATGAGTGTGTCCCTGTGGAGGTGTGCTCACTGAACTGTTAGAATGAGTGTGTCCACATGGAGGTGTGCACACTGCACTGTTAGAATGTGTGTGTCCACATGGAGGTGTGCACACTGAACTGTTAGAATGAGTGTGCCCACATGGAAGTGTGCACACTGAACTGTTTGAATGAGTGTGCCCACATGGAGGTGTGCACACTGAACTGTTAGAATGAGTGTGCCCAAATGGAGGAGTGCACACTGAACTGTTAGAATGAGTGTGCCGACAAGGAGGTGTGAACACTGAACTGTTAGAATGAGTGTGTCCACATGGAGGTGTGCACACTGAACTGTTAGAATGAGTGTGTCCACATGGAGGTGTGCACACTGAACTGTTAGAATGAGTGTGCCCACATGGAGGTGTGCACACTGAAATGTTAGAATGAGTGTGTCCACATGGATGTGTGCACACTGAAGTGTTAGAATTTATCCACATGGAGGTGTGCACACTGAACTGTTAGAATGAGTGTGTCCACATGGAGGTGTGCACACTGAACTTTTAGAATGAGTGTGTCCACATGGAGGTGTGCACACTGAACTGTTAGAATGAGTGTGTCCACATGGAGTTGTGCACACTGAACTGTTAGAATTAGTGTATCCCTGTGGAGATGTGCACACTGAACTGTTAGAATGAGTGTGTCCACATGGAGGTGTACACACTGAACTGTTAGAATGAGTGTGCCCACATGGAGGTGTGCACACTGAACTGTTAGAATGAGTGGGCCCACATGGAGGTGTGCACACTGAACTGTTAGAATGAGTGGGCCCACATGGAGGTGTGCACACTGAACTGTTAGAATGAGTGTGTCCACATGGAGGTGTGCACACTGAACTGTTAGAATGAGTGTGCCCACATGGAGTTGTGCACACTGAATGTTAGAATGAGTGTGTCCACATGGATGTGTGCACACTGAAGTGTTAGAATTTATCCACATGGAGGTGTGCACACTGAACTGTTAGAATGAGTGTGTCCACAAGGAGGTGTGCACACTGAACTTTTAGAATGAGTGTGTCCACATGGAGTTGTGCACACTGAACTGTTAGAATTAGTGTATCCCTGTGGAGAGGTGCACACTGAACTGTTAGAATGAGTGTGTCCACATGGAGGTGTGCACACTGAACTGTTAGAATGAGTGTGTCCACATGGAGGTGTGCACACTGAACTGTTAGAATATGTCCACATGGAGGTGTGCACACTGTACTGTTAGAATGAGTGTGTCCACATGGAGGTGTGCACACTGAACTGTTAGAATGAGTGTGCCCACATGGAGGTGTGCACACTGAACTGTTAGAATGAGTGTGTCCACAAGGAGGTGTGCACACTGAACTGTTAGAATGAGTGTGCCCACATGGAGGTGTGCACACTGAACTGTTAGAATGAGTGGGCCCACATGGAGGTGTGCACACTGAACTGTTAGAATGAGTGGGCCCACATGGAGGTGTGCACACTGAACTGTTAGAATGAGTGTGCCCACATGGAGGTGTGCACACTGAACTGTTAGAATGAGTGTGCCCACATGGAGTTGTGCACACTGAATGTTAGAATGACTGTGTCCACATGGAGGTGTGCACACTGAACTGTTAGAAGGAGTGTGCCCACATGGAGGTGTGAACACTGAACTGTTAGAATGCGTGTGCCAAAATGGAGGTGTGAACACTGAATTCTTAGAATGAGTGTGTCCACATGGAGGTGTGCACACTGAAATTTTAGAATGAGTGTGTCCACATGGAGGTGTGCACACTGAACTTTTAGAATGAGTGTGTCCCTGTGGAGGTGTGCACACTGTACTGTTAGAATGAGTGTGTCTATATGGAGGTGTGCACACTGAACTGTTAGAATGAGTGTGTCCACATGGAGGTGTGCACACTGAACTGTTAGAATGACTGTGCCCACATGGGGTTAGCACACTGAACTGTTAGAATGAGTGTGTCCCTGTGGAGGTGTGCACACTGAACTGTTAGAATGAGTGTGTCCACATGGAAGTGTGCACACTGAACTGTTAGAATGAGTGTGTCCACATGGAGGTGTGCACACTTAACTGTTAGAATGAGTGTGTCCCTGTGGTGGTGTGCACACTGAAATGTTAGAATGAGTGTGCAAAAGGAGGTGTGCACACTGAACTGTTAGAATGAGTGTGTCCACATGGAGGTGTGCACACTCAACTGTTAGAACGAGTGTGTCCACATGGAGGTGTGCACACTGAACTGTTAGAATGAGGGTGTCCACATGGAGGTGTGCACAGTGAACTGTTAGAATGAGTGTGTCCAAATGGACGTGTGCACACTGAACTGTTAGAATATGTCCACATGGAGGTGTGCACACTGTACTGTTCGAATGAGTGTGTCCACATGGAGGTGTGCACACTCAACTGTTAGAATGAGTGGGCCCACATGGAGGTGTGCACACTGAACTGTCAGAATGAGTGTGTCCACATGGAGGTGTGCACACTGAACTGTTAGAATGAGTGTCCCCACATGGAGTTGTGCACACTGAATGTTAGAATGACTGTGTCCACATGGAGGTGTGCACACTGAACTGTTAGAATGAGTGTGCCCACATGGAGTTGTGCACATGAACTGTTAGAATGACTGTGTCCACATGGAGGATTGCACACTGAACTGTTAGAATGACTGTGTCCACATGGAGGTGTGCACACTGAACTGTTAGAATGAGTGTGCCCACATGGAGGTGTGCACACTGAACTGTTAGAATGAGTGTGCCCATATGGAGGTGTGCACACTTAACTGTTAGAATGAGTGTGTCCACATGGAGGTGTGCACACTGAACTGTTAGAATGAGTGTGTCTACATGGAGTTGTGCACACTTAACTGTTAGAATGAGTGTGTCCCTGTGGAGGTGTGCACACTGAAATGTTAGAATGAGTGTGTCCAAAAGGAGGTGTGCACACTGAACTGTTAGAATGAGTGTGTCCACATGGAAGTGTGCACACTGAACTGTTAGAATGAGTGTGTCCACATGGAGGTGTGCACACTGAACTGTTAGAATGAGTGTGTCCCTGTGGATGTGTGCACACTGAAATGTTAGAATGAGTGTGACCACATGGAGTTGTGCACACTGAACTGTTAGAATGAGTGTGGCCACATGGAGGTGTGAACACTGAACTGTTTGAATGAGTGTGCCCACATGGAGGTGTGCACACTGAACTGTTAGAATGAGTGTGCCCACATGGAGGTGTGCACACTGAACTGTTAGAATGAGTGTGCCCACATGGAGGTGTGCACACTGAACTGTTAGAATGAGTGTGCCCACATGGAGTTGTGCACACTGAATGTTAGAATGACTGTGTCCACATGGAGGTGTGCACACTGAACTGTTAGAAGGAGTGTGCCCACATGGAGGTGTGAACACTGAACTGTTAGAATGCGTGTGCCAAAATGGAGGTGTGAACACTGAATTCTTAGAATGAGTGTGTCCACATGGAGGTGTGCACACTGAAATTTTAGAATGAGTGTGTCCACATGGAGGTGTGCACACTGAACTTTTAGAATGAGTGTGTCCCTGTGGAGGTGTGCACACTGTACTGTTAGAATGAGTGTGTCTATATGGAGGTGTGCACACTGAACTGTTAGAATGAGTGTGTCCACATGGAGGTGTGCACACTGAACTGTTAGAATGACTGTGCCCACATGGGGTTAGCACACTGAACTGTTAGAATGAGTGTGTCCCTGTGGAGGTGTGCACACTGAACTGTTAGAATGAGTGTGTCCACATGGAAGTGTGCACACTGAACTGTTAGAATGAGTGTGTCCACATGGAGGTGTGCACACTTAACTGTTAGAATGAGTGTGTCCCTGTGGTGGTGTGCACACTGAAATGTTAGAATGAGTGTGCAAAAGGAGGTGTGCACACTGAACTGTTAGAATGAGTGTGTCCACATGGAGGTGTGCACACTCAACTGTTAGAACGAGTGTGTCCACATGGAGGTGTGCACACTGAACTGTTAGAATGAGGGTGTCCACATGGAGGTGTGCACAGTGAACTGTTAGAATGAGTGTGTCCAAATGGACGTGTGCACACTGAACTGTTAGAATATGTCCACATGGAGGTGTGCACACTGTACTGTTCGAATGAGTGTGTCCACATGGAGGTGTGCACACTCAACTGTTAGAATGAGTGTGCCCACATGGAGGAGTGCACACTGAACTGTTAGAATGAGTGTGCCCACATGGAGGTGTGAACACTGAACTGTTAGAATGAGTGTGTCCACATGGAGGTGTGCACACTGAACTGTTAGAATGAGTGTGTCCACATGGAGGTGTGCACACTGAACTGTTAGAATGAGTGTGCCCACATGGAGGTGTGCACACTGAACTGTTAGAATGACTGTGCCCACATGGTGTTAGCACACTGAACTGTTAGAATGAGTGTGTCCCTGTGGAGGTGTGCACACTGAACTGTTAGAATGAGTGTGTCCACATGGAAGTGTGCACACTGAACTGTTAGAATGAGTGTGTCCACATGGAGGTGTGCACACTGAACTGTTAGAATGAGTGTGCCCACATGGAGGTGTGCACACTGAACTGTTAGAATGAGTGTGTCCACATGGAGGTGTGCACACTGAACTGTTAGAATGAGTGGGTCCACATGGAGGTGTGCACACTCAACTGTTAGAATGAGTGTGTCCACATGGAGGTGTGCACACTGAACTGTTAGAATGAGGGTGTCCACATGGAGGTGTGCCCAGTGAACTGTTAGAATGAGTGTGTCTACATGGACGTGTGCACACTGAACTGTTAGAATATGTCCACATGGAGTTGTGCACACTGTACTGTTCGAATGAGTGTGTCCACATGGAGGTGTGCACACTCAACTGTTAGAATGAGTGGGCCCACATGGAGGTGTGCACACTGAACTGTCAGAATGAGTGTGTCCACATGGAGGTGTGCACACTCAACTGTTAGAATGAGTGGGCCCACATGGAGGTGTGCACACTAAACTGTCAGAATGACTGTGTCCACATGGAGGAGTGCACACTGAACTGTTAGAATGACTGTGTCCACATGGAGGTGTGCACACTGAACTGTTAGAATGAGTGTGCCCACATGGAGGTGTGCACACTGAACTGTTAGAATGAGTGTGCCCATATGGAGGTGTGCACACTTAACTGTTAGAATGAGTGTGTCCACATGGAGGTGTGCACACTGAACTGTTAGAATGAGTGTGTCTACATGGAGTTGTGCACACTGAACTGTTAGAATTAGTGTGTTCCTGTGGAGATGTGCACACTGAACTGTTAGAATGAGTGTGTCCACATGGAGTTGTGCACACTGAACTGTTAGAATGAGTGTGTCCACATGGGGGTTTGCACACTGAACTGTTAGAATATGTCCACATGGAGGTGTGCACACTGTACTGTTAGAATGAGGGTGTCCACATGGAGGTGTGCACACTGAACTGTTAGAATGAGTGTGTCCCTGTGGAGGTGTGCACACTGAACTGTTAGAATGAGTGTGTCCCTGTGGAGGTGTGCACAATGAACAGTTAGAATGAGTGTGCCCACATGGAGGTGTGCACACTGAACTGTTAGAATGAGTGGGCCCACATGGAGGTGTGCACACTGAACTGTTAGAATGAGTGGGCCCAAATGGAGGTGTGCACACTGAACTGTTAGAATGAGTGTGTCCACATGGAGGTGTGCACACTGAACTGTTGGAATGAGTGTGCCCACATGGAGTTGTGCACACTGAATGTTAGAATGACTGTGTACCCATGGAGGTGTGCACACTGAACTGTTAGAATGAGTGTGCCCACATGGAGTTGTGCACATGAACTGTTAGAATGACTGTGTCCACATTGAGGTGTGCACACTGAACTGTTAGAATGACTGTGCCCACATGGAAGTGTGCACTTTGAACTGTTAGAATGAGTGTGTCCCTGTGGAGGTGTGCTCACTGAACTGTTAGAATGAGTGTGTCCACATGGAGGTGTGCACACTGCACTGTTAGAATGTGTGTGTCCACATGGAGGTGTGCACACTGAACTGTTAGAATGAGTGTGCCCACATGAAAGTGTGCACACTGAACTGTTTGAATGAGTGTGCCCACATGGAGGTGTGCACACTGAACTTTTAGAATGAGTGTGTCCACATGGAGTTGTGCACACTGAACTGTTAGAATTAGTGTATCCCTGTGGAGAGGTGCACACTGAACTGTTAGAATGAGTGTGCCCACATGGAGGTGTGCACACTGAACTGTTAGAATGAGTGTGTCCACATGGGGGTGTGCACACTGAACTGTTAGAATATGTCCACATGGAGGTGTGCACACTGTACTGTTAGAATGAGTGTGTCCACATGGAGGTGTGCACACTGAACTGTTAGAATGAGTGTGTCCACATGGAGGTGTGCACACTGAACTGTTAGAATGAGTGTGTCCACATGGAGGTGTGCACACTGAACTGTTAGAATGAGTGTGCCCACATGGAGGTGTGCACACTGAACTGTTAGAATGAGTGGGCCCACATGGAGGTGTGCACACTGAACTGTTAGAATGAGTGGGCCCACATGGAGGTGTGCACACTTAACTGTTAGAATGAGTGTGCCCACATGGAGGTGTGCACACTGAACTGTTAGAATGAGTGTGCCCACATGGAGTTGTGCACACTGAATGTTAGAATGACTGTGTCCACATGGAGGTGTGCACACTGAACTGTTAGAATGAGTGTGCCCACATGGAGTTGTGCACATGAACTGTTAGAATGCCTGTGTCCACATGGAGGTGTGCACACTGAACTGTTAGAATGAGTGTGCCCACATGGAGGTGTGCATTTTGAACTGTTAGAATGAGTGTGTCCCTGTGGAGGTGTGCACACTGAACTGTTAGAATGAGTGTGTCCACATGGAGGTGTGCACACTGAACTGTTAGAATGTGTGTGCCCACATGGAGGTGTGCACACTGAACTGTTAGAATGAGTGTTCCCACATGGAAGTGTGCACACTGAACTGTTTGAATGAGTGTGCCCACATGGAGGTGTGCACAATGAACTGTTAGAATGAGTGTGTCCACATGGAGGTGTGCACACTGAACTGTTAGAATGGGTGTGTCCACATGGAGTTGTGCACACTGAACTGTTAGAATGAGTGTGCCCACATGGAGGTGTGCACACTGAACTGTTAGAATGAGTGTGTCCACATGGGGGTATGCACACTGAACTGTTAGAATGAGTGTGTCCACATGGAGGTGTGCACACTGAACTGTTAGAATGAGTGTGTCCACATGGAGGTGTGCACACTGAACTGTTAGAATGAGTGTGCCCACATGGAGGTGTGAACACTGAACTGTTAGAATGCGTGTGCCAAAATGGAGGTGTGAACACTGAATTCTTAGAATGAGTGTGTCCACATGGAGGTGTGCACACTGAACTTTTAGAATGAGTGTGTCCACATGGAGGTGTGCACACTGAACTTTTAGAATGAGTGTGTCCCTGTGGAGGTGTGCACACTGTAGTGTTAGAATGAGTGTGTCTATATGGAGGTGTGCACACTGAACTGTTAGAATGAGTGTGTCCACATGGAGGTGTGCACACTGAACTGTTAGAATGACTGTGCCCACATGGGGTTAGCACACTGAACTGTTAGAATGAGTGTGTCCCTGTGGAGGTGTGCACACTGAACTGTTAGAATGAGTGTGTCTACATGGAAGTGTGCACACTGAACTGTTAGAATGAGTGTGTCCACATGGAGGTGTGCACACTTAACTGTTAGAATGAGTGTGTCCCTGTGGAGGTGTGCACACTGAAATGTTAGAATGAGTGTGTCCAAAAGGAGGTGTGCACACTGAACTGTTAGAATGAGTGTGTCCACATGGAAGTGTGCACACTGAACTGTTAGAATGAGTGTGTCCACATGGAGGTGTGCACACTGAACTGTTAGAATGAGTGTGTCCCTGTGGATGTGTGCACACTGAAATGTTAGAATGAGTGTGACCACATGGAGTTGTGCACACTGAACTGTTAGAATGAGTGTGGCCACATGGAGGTGTGAACACTGAACTGTTTGAATGAGTGTGCCCACATGGAGGTGTGCACACTGAACTGTTAGAATGAGTGTGCCCACATGGAGGTGTGCACACTGAACTGTTAGAATGATTGTGTCCACATGGAGGTGTGCACACTGAACTGTTAGAATTAGTGTGCCCACATGGAGGTGTGCAGACTGAACTGTTAGAATGAGTGTGCCCATATGGAGGTGTGCACACTGAACTGTTAGAATGAGTGTGTCCACATGGAGGTGTGCACACTGAACTGTTAGAATGAGTGTGTCTACATGGAGTTGTGCACACTGAACTGTTAGAATTAGTGTGTTCCTGTGGAGATGTGCACACTGAACTGTTAGAATGAGTGTGTCCACATGGAGGTGTGCACACTGAACTGTTAGAATGAGTGTGTCCACATGGGGGTGTGCACACTGAACTGTTAGAATATGTCCACATGGAGGTGTGCACAATGAACTGTTAGAATGAGTGTGTCCACATGGAGGTGTGCACACTGAACTGTTAGAATGAGTGTGTCCCTGTGGAGGTGTGCACAATGAACTGTTAGAATGAGTGTGCCCACATGGAGGTGTGCACACTGAACTGTTAGAATGAGTGTGTCCCTGTGGAGGTGTGCACACTGAACTGTTACAATGATTATGTCCACATCGAGGTGTGCACACTGAACTGTTAGAATGAGTGTGTCCCTGTGGAGGTGTGCACACTGAACTGTTACAATGATTATGTCCACATGGATGTGTGCACACTGAACTGTTAGAATGAGTGTGTCCACATGGAGGTGTGCACACTGAACTGTTAGAATGAGTGTGTCCACATGGAAATGTGCATACTGAACTGTTAGAATGAGAGTGCCCACATGGAGTTGTGCACACTGAACTGTTAGAATGAGTGTGTCCAGATTAAAAGTGTGCACACTGAACTGTTAGAATGAGTGTGCCCACATGGAGATGTGCACACTGAACTGTTAGAATGAGTGTGTCCACATGGAGGTGTGCACACTGAACTGTTAGAATGAGTATGCCCACATGGAGGTGTTTGCACTGAACTGTTAGAATGAGTGTGTCCACATGGAGGTGTGCACACTGAACTGTTAGAATGAGTGTGTCCAGATTAAAAGTGTGCACACTGAACTGTTAGAATGAGTGTGCCCACATGGAGATGTGCACACTGAACTGTTAGAATGAGTGTGTCCACATGGAGGTGTGCACACTGAACTGTTAGAATGAGTATGCCCACATTGAGGTGTGCGCACTGAACTGTTAGAATGAGTGTGCCCACATGGAGTTGTGCACACTGAACTGTTAGAATGAGAGTGTCCACATGGAGGTGTGCACACTGAACTGTTAGAATGAGTGTGTCCATATTAAAAGTGTGCACACTGAACTGTTAGAATGAGTGTGCCCACATGGAGATGTGCACACTGAACTGTTAGAATGAGTGTGTCCACATGGAGGTGTGCACACTGAACTGTTAGAATGAGTGTGCCCACATGAATGTGTGCACACTGAACTGTTAGAATGAGTGTGTCCACATGGAGGTGTGCACACTGAACTGTTAGAATGATTGTGTCCACATGCAGGTGTGCACATTGAACTGTTAGAATGAGTGTGTCCCTGTGGAGGTTTGCACACTGAACTGTTACAATGATTATGTCCACATGGAGGTGTGCACAATGAACTGTTAGAATGAGTGTGTCCCTGTGGAGGTGTGCACACTGAAATGTTAGAATGAGTGTGTCTACATGGAGGTGTGCACACTGAACTGTCAGAATGAGTGTGTCCACATGGAGGTGTGCACACTGAACTGTTATAATGAGTGTGTCCACATGGAGGTGTGCACACTGAACTGTTATAATGAGTGTGCTCACATGGAGGTGTGTACACTGAACTGTTATAATGAGTGTGTCCACATGGAGGTGTGCACACTGAAGTGTTAGAATGAGTGTATCCCTGTGGAGGTGTGCACACTGAACAGTTAGAATGAGTGTGTCCACATGGAGGTGTGCACACTGAACTGTTAGAATGAGTGTGTCCACATGGAGGTGAGCACACCGAAGTGTTAGAATTTGTCCACATGGAGGTGTGCACACTGAACTGTTAGAATGAGTGTGTCCACATGGAGGTGTGCACACTGAACTGTTAGAATGAGTGTGTCCACATGGAGGTGTGCACACTGAACTGTTAGAATGAGTGTGTGCACATGGAGGTGTGCACACTGAACTGTTAGAATGAGTGTGTCCACATGGAGGTGTGCATACTGAACTGTTAGAATGAGAGTGCCCACATGGAGTTGTGCACACTGAACTGTTAGATTGAGTGTGTCCACATGGTGGTGTGCACACTGAACTGTTAGAATGACTGTGTCCACATTGAGGTGTGCACACTGAACTGTTAGAATGAGTGTGTCCACATGGAGGTGTGCAAACTGAACTGTTAGAATGAGTGTGTCCACATGGAGGTGTGCACACTGAACTGTTAGAATGAGTGTGTCCACATGGAGGTGTGCATACTGAACTGTTAGAATGAGAGTGCCCACATGGAGTTGTGCACACTGAACTGTTAGAATGAGTGTGTCCACATGGAGGTATGCACACTGAACTGTTAGAATGACTGTGTCCACATTGAGGTGTGCACACTGAACTGTTAGAATGAGTGTGTCCACATGGAGGTGTGCACACTGAAATGTTAGAATGAGTGTGTCCACATGGAGGTGTGCACACTGAACTCTTAGAATGAGTGTGTCCACATGGAGGTGTGCACACTGAACTGTTAGAATGAGTGTGCCCATATGGAGGTGTGCACACTGAACTGTTAGAATGAGTGTGTCCACATGGAGGTGTGCACACTGAACTTTTAGAATGAGTGTGTCTACATGGAGTTGTGCACACTGAACTGTTAGAATTAGTGTGTTCCTGTGGAGATGTGCACACTGAACTGTTAGAATGAGTGTGTCCACATGGAGGTGTGCACACTGAACTGTTAGAATGAGTGTGTCCACATGGGGGTGTGCACACTGAACTGTTAGAATATGTCCACATGGAGGTGTGCACAATGAACTGTTAGAATGAGTGTGTCCACATGGAGGTGTGCACACTGAACTGTTAGAATGAGTGTGTCCCTGTGGAGGTGTGCACAATGAACTGTTAGAATGAGTGTGCCCACATGGAGGTGTGCACAATGAACTGTTAGAATGAGTGGGCCCACATGGAGGTGTGCACACTGAACTGTTAGAATGAGTGGGCCCAAATGGAGGTGTGCACACTGAACTGTTAGAATGAGTGTGTCCCTGTGGAGGTGTACACACTGAACTGTTACAATGATTATGTCCACATCGAGGTGTGCACACTGAACTGTTAGAATGAGTGTGTCCCTGTGGAGGTGTGCACACTGAACTGTTACAATGATTATGTCCACATGGAGGTGTGCACACTGAACTGTTAGAATGAGTGAGTCCCTGTGGAGGTGTGCATACTGAACTGTTAGAATGAGAGTGCCCACATGGAGTTGTGCACACTGAACTGTTAGAATGAGTGTGTCCACATGGAGGTATGCACACTGAACTGTTAGAATGACTGTGTCCACATTGAGGTGTGCACACTGAACTGTTAGAATGAGTGTGTCCCTGTGGAGGTGTGCACACTGAAATGTTAGAATGAGTGTGTCCACATGGAGGTGTGCACACTGAACTCTTAGAATGAGTGTGTCCACATGGAGGTGTGCACACTGAACTGTTAGAATGAGTGTGTCCAGATTAAAAGTGTGCACAATGAACTGTTAGAATGAGTGTGCCCACATGGAGATGTGCACACTGAACTGTTAGAATGAGTGTGTCCACATGGAGGTGTGCACACTGAACTGTTTGAATGAGTATGCCCACATGGAGGTGTGCGCACTGAACTGTTAGAATGAGTGTGCCCAAATGGAGTTGTGCACACTGAACTGTTAGAATGAGTGTGTCCACATGGAGGTGTGCACACTGAACTGTTAGAATGAGTGTGTCCATATTAAAAGTGTGCACACTGAACTGTTAGAATGAGTGTGCCCACATGGAGATGTGCACACTGAACTGTTAGAATGAGTGTGTCCCTGTGGAGGTTTGCACACTGAACTGTTACAATGATTATGTCCACATGGAGGTGTGCACAATGAACTGTTAGAATGAGTGTGTCCCTGTGGAGGTGTGCACACTGAAATGTTAGAATGAGTGTGTCTACATGGAGGTGTGCACACTGAACTGTCAGAATGAGTGTGTCCACATGGAGGTGTGCACACTGAACTGTTATAATGAGTGTGTCCACATGGAGGTGTGCACACTGAACTGTTATAATGAGTGTGTCCACATGGAGGTGTGCACACTGAAGTGTTAGAATGAGTGTATCCCTGTGGATGTGTGCACACTGAACAATTAGAATGAGTGTGTCCACATGGAGGTGTGCACACTGAACTGTTAGAATGAGTGTGTCCACATGGAGGTGAGCACACCGAAGTGTTAGAATTTGTCCACATGGAGGTGTGCACACTGAACTGTTAGAATGAGTGTGTCCACATGGAGGTGTGCACACTGAACTGTTAGAATGAGTGTGTCCACATGGAGGTGTGCACACTGAACTGTTAGAATGAGTGTGTCCACATGGAGGTGTGCACACTGAACTGTTAGAATGAGTGTGTCCACATGGAGGTGTGCATACTGAACTGTTAGAATGAGAGTGCCCACATGGAGTTGTGCACACTGAACTGTTAGATTGAGTGTGTCCACATGGTGGTGTGCACACTGAACTGTTAGAATGACTGTGTCCACATTGATGTGTGCACACTGAACTGTTAGAATGAGTGTGTCCACATGGAGGTGTGCAAACTGAACTGTTAGAATGAGTGTGTCCACATGGAGGTGTGCACACTGAACTGTTAGAATGAGTGTGTCCACATGGAGGTGTGCATACTGAACTGTTAAAATGAGAGTGCCCACATGGAGTTGTGCACACTGAACTGTTAGAATGAGTGTGTCCACATGGAGGTATGCACACTGAACTGTTAGAATGACTGTGTCCACATTGAGGTGTGCACACTGAACTGTTAGAATGAGTGTGTCCACATGGAGGTGTGCACACTGAAATGTTAGAATGAGTGTGTCCACATGGAGGTGTGCACACTGAACTGTTAGAATGAGTATGCCCACATGGATGTGTGCGCACTGAACTGTTAGAATGAGTGTGCCCACATGGAGTTGTGCACACTGAACTGTTAGAATGTTTGTGTCCACATGAAGGTGTGCACACTGAACTGTTAGAATGAGTGTGTCCACATGGAGGTGGGCACACTGAACTGTTAGAATGAGTGTGCCCACATGAAGGTGTGCACAATGAACTGTTAGAATGAGTGTGTCCACATGGAGGTGTGCACACTGAACTGTTAGAATGAGTGTGTCCAGATTAAAAGTGTGCAAACTGAACTGTTAGAATGAGTGTGCCCACATGGAGATGTGCACACTGAACTGTTAGAATGAGTGTGCCCACATGGAGGTGTGAACACTGAACTGTTAGAATGAGTGTGCCCACATGGAGGTGTGCACACTGAACTGTTAGAATGAGTGTGTCCACATGGAGGTGTGCACACTGAACTGTTAGAATGAGTGTATCCCTGTGGAGGTGTGCACACTGAACTGTTAGAATGAGTGTGTCCACATGGAGGTGTGCACACTGAACTGTTAGAATGAGTGTGTCCACATGGAGGTGTAAACACTGAACTGTTAGAATGAGTGTGTCCACATGGAGGTGTGCACACTGAACTGTTAGAATGAGTGTGTCCACATGGAGGTGTGCACACTGAACTGTTAGAATGAGTGTGCCCACATGGATGTGTGAACACTGAACTGTTAGAATGCGTGTGCCAAAATGGAGGTGTGAACACTGAATTCTTAGAATGAGTGTGTCCACATGGAGGTGTGCACACTGAACTTTTAGAATGAGTGTGTCCACATGGAGGTGTGCACACTGAACTTTTAGAATGAGTGTGTCCCTGTGGAGGTGTGCACACTGTACTGTTAGAATGAGTGTGTCTATATGGAGGTGTGCACACTGAACTGTTAGAATGAGTGTGTCCACATGGAGGTGTGCACACTGAACTGTTAGAATGACTGTGCCCACATGGGGTTAGCACACTGAACTGTTAGAATGAGTGTGTCCCTGTGGAGGTGTGCACACTGAACTGTTAGAATGAGTGTGTCCACATGGAAGTGTGCACACTGAACTGTTAGAATGAGTGTGTCCACATGGAGGTGTGCACACTGAACTGTTAGAATGAGTGTGTCCCTGTGGATGTGTGCACACTGAAATGTTAGAATGAGTGTGACCACATGGAGTTGTGCACACTGAACTGTTAGAATGAGTGTGGCCACATGGAGTTGTGAACACTGAACTGTTTGAATGAGTGTGCCCACATGGAGGTGTGCACACTGAACTGTTAGAATGAGTGTGCCCACATGGAGGTGTGCACACTGAACTGTTAGAATGATTGTGTCCACATGGAGGTGTGCACACTGAACTGTTAGAATGAGTGTGCCCACATGGAGGTGTGCAGACTGAACTGTTAGAATGAGTGTGCCCATATGGAGGTGTGCACACTGAACTGTTAGAATGAGTGTGTCCACATGGAGGTGTGCACACTGAACTGTTAGAATGAGTGTGTCCACATGGAGGTGTGCACACTGAACTGTTAGAATGAGTGTGTCCCTGTGGAGATGTGCACACTGAACTGTTAGAATGAGTGTGTCCACATGGAGGTGTGCACACTGAACTGTTAGAATGAGTGTGTCCACATGGGGGTGTGCACACTGAACTGTTAGAATATGTCCACATGGAGGTGTGCACAATGAACTGTTAGAATGAGTGTGTCCACATGGAGGTGTGCACACTGAACTGTTAGAATGAGTGTGTCCCTGTGGAGGTGTGCACAATGAACTGTTAGAATGAGTGTGCCCACATGGAGGTGTGCACACTGAACTGTTAGAATGAGTGGGCCCACATGGAGGTGTGCACACTGAACTGTTAGAATGAGTCTGCCCAAATGGAGGTGTGCACACTAAACTGTTAGAATGAGTGTGTCCCTGTGGAGGTGTGCACACTGAACTGTTACAATGATTATGTCCACATCGAGGTGTGCACACTGAACTGTTAGAATGAGTGTGTCCCTGTGGAGGTGTGCACACTGAACTGTTACAATGATTATGTCCACATGGAGGTGTGCACACTGAACTATTAGAATGAGTGAGTCCCTGTGGAGGTGTGCATACTGAACTGTTAGAATGAGAGTGCCCACATGGAGTTGTGCACACTGAACTGTTAGAATGAGTGTGTCCACATGGAGGTATGCACACTGAACTGTTAGAATGACTGTGTCCACACTGAGGTGTGCACACTGAACTGTTAGAATGAGTGTGTCCACATGGAGGTGTGCACACTGAAATGTTAGAATGAGTGTGTCCACATGGAGGTGTGCACACTGAACTCTTAGAATGAGTGTGCCCACATGGAGGTGTGCACACTGAACTGTTAGAATGTTTGTGTCCACATGAGGGTGTGCACACTGAACTGTTAGAATGAGTGTGCCCACATGGACGTGTGCACACTGAACTGTTAGAATGAGTGTGTCCACATGGAGGTGTGCACACTGAACTGTTAGAAGGAGTGTGCCCACATGAAGGTGTGCACACTGAACTGTTAGAATGAGTGTGTCCACATGGAGGTGTGCACACTGAACTGTTAGAATGTGTCCACATGGTGGTGTGCAAACTGAACTGTTAGAATGATTGTGTCCTCATGGAGGTGTGCACACTGAACTGTTAAAATGACTGTGCCCACATGGAGGTGTCCACACTGAACTGTTAGAATGAGTGTGTCCACATGGAGGTGTGCACACTGAACTCTTAGAATGAGTGTGTCCTCATGGAGGTGTGCACACTGAACTTTTAGAATGATTGTGTCCACATGCAGGTGTGCACACTGAACTGTTAGAATGAGTGTGTCCCTGTGGAGTTGTGCACACTGAACTGTTAGAATGATTATGTCCCCATGGAGGTGTGCACACTGAAATGTTAGAATGAGTGTATCCCTGTGGAGGTGTGCACACTGAACTGTTAGAATGAGAATGTCCACATGGAGGTTTGCACACTGAACTGTTAGAATGAGTGTGTCCACATGGAGGTGTGCACACTGAACTGTTAGAATGAGTGTGTCCACATGGAGGTGTGCCCACTGAACTGTTAGAATGAGTGTGCCCACATGGAGGTGTGCACACTGAACTGTTAAAATGAGTATGCCCACATGGAGTTGTGCACACTGAACTGTTAGAATGATTGTGTCCACATGCATGTGTGCACACTGAACAGTTAGAATGAGTGTGTCCCTGTGGAGGTGTGCACACTGAACTGTTACAATGATTATGTCCACATGGAGGAGTGCACACTGAACTGTTAGAATGAGTGTGTCCCTGTGGAGTTGTGCACACTGAAATGTTAGAATGAGTGATTAAACATGGAGGTGTGCACATCGAAGTGTTAGAATTTGTCAACCTGGAGGTGTGCACACTGAAATGTTAGAAGGAGTGTGTCCACATGGAGGTGGGCACACTGAATTGTTATAATGAGTGTGCCCACATGGAGGTGTGCACACTGAACTGTTAGAATGAGTGTGCCCACATGGAGGTGTGCACACTGAACTGTTAGAATGAGTGTGTCCACATGGAGGTGTGCACACTGAACTGTTAGAATGAGTGTATCCCTGTGGAGGTGCGCACACTGAACTGTTAGAATGAGTGTGTCCACAGGGAGGTGTGCACACTGAACTGTTAGAATGAGTGTGTCCACATGGAGGTGTAAACACTGAACTGTTAGAATGAGTGTGTCCACATGGAGGTGTGCACACTGAACTGTTAGAATGAGTGTGTCCACATGGAGGTGTGCACACTGAACTGTTAGAATGAGTGTGTCCACATGGAAATGTGCATACTGAACTGTTAGAATGAGAGTGCCCACATGGAGTTGTGCACACTGAACTGTTAGAATGAGTGTGTCCAGATTAAAAGTGTGCACACTGAACTGTTAGAATGAGTGTGCCCACATGGAGATGTGCACACTGAACTGTTAGAATGAGTGTGTCCACATGGAGGTGTGCACACTGAACTGTTAGAATGAGTATGCCCACATGGAGGTGTGCGCACTGAACTGTTAGAATGAGTGTGTCCACATGGAGGTGTGCACACTGAACTGTTAGAATGAGTGTGTCCAGATTAAAAGTGTGCACACTGAACTGTTAGAATGAGTGTGCCCACATGGAGATGTGCACACTGAACTGTTAGAATGAGTGTGTCCACATGGAGGTGTGCACACTGAACTGTTAGAATGAGTGTGTCCACATGGAGGTGTGCACACTGAACTGTTAGAATGAGTGTGTCCACATGGAGGTGTGCATACTGAACTGTTAGAATGAGAGTGCCCACATGGAGTTGTGCACACTGAACTGTTAGAATGAGTGTGTCCACATGGAGGTATGCACACTGAACTGTTAGAATGACTGTGTCCACATTGAGGTGTGCACACTGAACTGTTAGAATGAGTGTGTCCACATGGAGGTGTGCACACTGAAATGTTAGAATGAGTGTGTCCACATGGAGGTGTGCACACTGAACTCTTAGAATGAGTGTGTCCACATGGAGGTGTGAACACTGAACTGTTAGAATGAGTATGCCCACATGGATGTGTGCGCACTGAACTGTTAGAATGAGTGTGCCCACATGGAGTTGTGCACACTGAACTGTTAGAATGTTTGTGTCCACATGAAGGTGTGCACACTGAACTGTTAGAATGAGTGTGTCCACATGGAGGTGGGCACACTGAACTGTTAGAATGAGTGTGCCCACATGAAGGTGTGCACAATGAACTGTTAGAATGAGTGTGTCCACATGGAGGTGTGCACACTGAACTGTTAGAATGAGTGTGTCCAGATTAAAAGTGTGCAAATTGAACTGTTAGAATGAGTGTGCCCACATGGAGATGTGCACACTGAACTGTTAGAATGAGTGTGCCCACATGGAGGTGTGCACACTGAACTGTTAGAATGAGTGTGCCCACATGGAGGTGTGCACACTGAACTGTTATAATGAGTGTGTCCACATGGAGGTGTGCACACTGAACTGTTAGAATGAGTGTGTCCACATGGAGGTGTAAACACTGAACTGTTAGAATGAGTGTGTCCACATGGAGGTGTGCACACTGAACTGTTAGAATGAGTGTGTCCACATGGAGGTGTGCACACTGAACTGTTAGAATGAGTGTGTCCACATGGAGGTGTGCATACTGAACTGTTAGAATGAGAGTGCCCACATGGAGTTGTGCACACTGAACTGTTAGAATGAGTATGTCCAGATTAAAAGTGTGCACACTGAACTGTTAGAATGAGTGTGTCCACATGGTGGTGTGCACACTGAACTGTTTGAATGTGTCCACATGGTGGTGTGCAAACTGAACTGTTAGAATGATTGTGTCCTCATGGAGGTGTGCACACTGAACTGTTAAAATGACTGTGCCCACATGGAGGTGTCCACACTGAACTGTTAGAATGAGTGTGTCCACATGGAGGTGTGCACACTGAACTCTTAGAATGAGTGTGTCCTCATGGAGGTGTGCACACTGAACTTTTAGAATGATTGTGTCCACATGCAGGTGTGCACACTGAACTGTTAGAATGAGTGTGTCCCTGTGGAGTTGTGCACACTGAACTGTCTGAATGATTATGTCCCCAAGGAGGTGTGCACACTGAAATGTTAGAATGAGTGTATCCCTGTGGAGGTGTGCACACTGAACTGTTAGAATGAGAATGTCCACATGGAGGTTTGCACACTGAACTGTTAGAATGAGTGTGTCCACATGGAGGTGTGCACACTGAACTGTTAGAATGAGTGTGTCCACATGGAGGTGTGCCCACTGAACTGTTAGAATGAGTGTGCCCACATGGAGGTGTGCACACTGAACTGTTAAAATGAGTATGCCCACATGGAGTTGTGCACACTGAACTGTTAGAATGATTGTGTCCACATGCATGTGTGCACACTGAACAGTTAGAATGAGTGTGTCCCTGTGGAGGTGTGCACACTGAACTGTTACAATGATTATGTCCACATGGAGGTGTGCACACTGATCTGTTAGAATGAGTGTGTCCCTGTGGAGTTGTGCACACTGAAATGTTAGAATGAGTGATTAAACATGGAGGTGTGCACATCGAAGTGTTAGAATTTGTCAACCTGGAGGTGTGCACACTGAAATGTTAGAAGGAGTGTGTCCACATGGAGGTGGGCACACTGAATTGTTATAATGAGTGTGCCCACATGGAGGTGTGCACACTGAACTGTTAGAATGAGTGTGCCCACATGGAGGTGTGCACACTGAACTGTTAGAATGAGTGTGTCCACATGGAGGTGTGCACACTGAACTGTTAGAATGAGTGTATCCCTGTGGAGGTGCGCACACTGAACTGTTAGAATGAGTGTGTCCACAGGGAGGTGTGCACACTGAACTGTTAGAATGAGTGTGTCCACATGGAGGTGTAAACACTGAACTGTTAGAATGAGTGTGTCCACATGGAGGTGTGCACACTGAACTGTTAGAATGAGTGTGTCCACATGGAGGTGTGCACACTGAACTGTTAGAATGAGTGTGTCCACATGGAAATGTGCATACTGAACTGTTAGAATGAGAGTGCCCACATGGAGTTGTGCACACTGAACTGTTAGAATGAGTGTGTCCAGATTAAAAGTGTGCACACTGAACTGTTAGAATGAGTGTGCCCACATGGAGATGTGCACACTGAACTGTTAGAATGAGTGTGTCCACATGGAGGTGTGCACACTGAACTGTTAGAATGAGTATGCCCACATGGAGGTGTGCGCACTGAACTGTTAGAATGAGTGTGTCCACATGGAGGTGTGCACACTGAACTGTTAGAATGAGTGTGTCCAGATTAAAAGTGTGCACACTGAACTGTTAGAATGAGTGTGCCCACATGGAGATGTGCACACTGAACTGTTAGAATGAGTGTGTCCACATGGAGGTGTGCACACTGAACTGTTAGAATGAGTGTGTCCACATGGAGGTGTGCACACTGAACTGTTAGAATGAGTGTGTCCACATGGAGGTGTGCATACTGAACTGTTAGAATGAGAGTGCCCACATGGAGTTGTGCACACTGAACTGTTAGAATGAGTGTGTCCACATGGAGGTATGCACACTGAACTGTTAGAATGACTGTGTCCACATTGAGGTGTGCACACTGAACTGTTAGAATGAGTGTGTCCACATGGAGGTGTGCACACTGAAATGTTAGAATGAGTGTGTCCACATGGAGGTGTGCACACTGAACTCTTAGAATGAGTGTGTCCACATGGAGGTGTGAACACTGAACTGTTAGAATGAGTATGCCCACATGGATGTGTGCGCACTGAACTGTTAGAATGAGTGTGCCCACATGGAGTTGTGCACACTGAACTGTTAGAATGTTTGTGTCCACATGAAGGTGTGCACACTGAACTGTTAGAATGAGTGTGTCCACATGGAGGTGGGCACACTGAACTGTTAGAATGAGTGTGCCCACATGAAGGTGTGCACAATGAACTGTTAGAATGAGTGTGTCCACATGGAGGTGTGCACACTGAACTGTTAGAATGAGTGTGTCCAGATTAAAAGTGTGCAAATTGAACTGTTAGAATGAGTGTGCCCACATGGAGATGTGCACACTGAACTGTTAGAATGAGTGTGCCCACATGGAGGTGTGCACACTGAACTGTTAGAATGAGTGTGCCCACATGGAGGTGTGCACACTGAACTGTTATAATGAGTGTGTCCACATGGAGGTGTGCACACTGAACTGTTAGAATGAGTGTGTCCACATGGAGGTGTAAACACTGAACTGTTAGAATGAGTGTGTCCACATGGAGGTGTGCACACTGAACTGTTAGAATGAGTGTGTCCACATGGAGGTGTGCACACTGAACTGTTAGAATGAGTGTGTCCACATGGAGGTGTGCATACTGAACTGTTAGAATGAGAGTGCCCACATGGAGTTGTGCACACTGAACTGTTAGAATGAGTATGTCCAGATTAAAAGTGTGCACACTGAACTGTTAGAATGAGTGTGTCCACATGGTGGTGTGCACACTGAACTGTTTGAATGTGTCCACATGGTGGTGTGCAAACTGAACTGTTAGAATGATTGTGTCCTCATGGAGGTGTGCACACTGAACTGTTAAAATGACTGTGCCCACATGGAGGTGTCCACACTGAACTGTTAGAATGAGTGTGTCCACATGGAGGTGTGCACACTGAACTCTTAGAATGAGTGTGTCCTCATGGAGGTGTGCACACTGAACTTTTAGAATGATTGTGTCCACATGCAGGTGTGCACACTGAACTGTTAGAATGAGTGTGTCCCTGTGGAGTTGTGCACACTGAACTGTCTGAATGATTATGTCCCCAAGGAGGTGTGCACACTGAAATGTTAGAATGAGTGTATCCCTGTGGAGGTGTGCACACTGAACTGTTAGAATGAGAATGTCCACATGGAGGTTTGCACACTGAACTGTTTAGAATGAGTGTGTCCACATGGAGGTGTGCACACTGAACTGTTAGAATGAGTGTGTCCACATGGAGGTGTGCCCACTGAACTGTTAGAATGAGTGTGCCCACATGGAGGTGTGCACACTGAACTGTTAAAATGAGTATGCCCACATGGAGTTGTGCACACTGAACTGTTAGAATGATTGTGTCCACATGCATGTGTGCACACTGAACAGTTAGAATGAGTGTGTCCCTGTGGAGGTGTGCACACTGAACTGTTACAATGATTATGTCCACATGGAGGTGTGCACACTGATCTGTTAGAATGAGTGTGTCCCTGTGGAGTTGTGCACACTGAAATGTTAGAATGAGTGATTAAACATGGAGGTGTGCACATCGAAGTGTTAGAATTTGTCAACCTGGAGGTGTGCACACTGAAATGTTAGAAGGAGTGTGTCCACATGGAGGTGTGCACACTGAATTGTTATAATGAGTGTGCCCACATGGAGGTGTGCACACTGAACTGTTAGAATGAGTGTGCCCACATGGAGGTGTGCACACTGAACTGTTAGAATGAGTGTGTCCACATGGAGGTGTGCACACTGAACTGTTAGAATGAGTGTATCCCTGTGGAGGTGCGCACACTGAACTGTTAGAATGAGTGTGTCCACAGGGAGGTGTGCACACTGAACTGTTAGAATGAGTGTGTCCACATGGAGGTGTAAACACTGAACTGTTAGAATGAGTGTGTCCACATGGAGGTGTGCACACTGAACTGTTAGAATGAGTGTGTCCACATGGAGGTGTGCACACTGAACTGTTAGAATGAGTGTGTCCACATGGAAATGTGCATACTGAACTGTTAGAATGAGAGTGCCCACATGGAGTTGTGCACACTGAACTGTTAGAATGAGTGTGTCCAGATTAAAAGTGTGCACACTGAACTGTTAGAATGAGTGTGCCCACATGGAGATGTGCACACTGAACTGTTAGAATGAGTGTGTCCACATGGAGGTGTGCACACTGAACTGTTAGAATGAGTATGCCCACATGGAGGTGTGCGCACTGAACTGTTAGAATGAGTGTGTCCACATGGAGGTGTGCACACTGAACTGTTAGAATGAGTGTGTCCAGATTAAAAGTGTGCACACTGAACTGTTAGAATGAGTGTGCCCACATGGAGATGTGCACACTGAACTGTTAGAATGAGTGTGTCCACATGGAGGTGTGCACACTGAACTGTTAGAATGAGTGTGTCCACATGGAGGTGTGCACACTGAACTGTTAGAATAAGTGTGTCCACATGGAGGTGTGCATACTGAACTGTTAGAATGAGAGTGCCCACATGGAGTTGTGCACATTGAACTGTTAGAATGAGTGTGTCCACATGGAGGTATGCACACTGAACTGTTAGAATGACTGTGTCCACATTGAGGTGTGCACACTGAACTGTTAGAATGAGTGTGTCCACATGGAGGTGTGCACACTGAAATGTTAGAATGAGTGTGTCCACATGGAGGTGTGCACACTGAACTCTTAGAATGAGTGTGTCCACATGGAGGTGTGCACACTGAACTGTTAGAATGAGTATGCCCACATGGATGTGTGCGCACTGAACTGTTAGAATGAGTGTGCCCACATGGAGTTGTGCACACTGAACTGTTAGAATGTTTGTGTCCACATGAAGGTGTGCACACTGAACTGTTAGAATGAGTGTGTCCACATGGAGGTGGGCACACTGAACTGTTAGAATGAGTGTGCCCACATGGAGGTGTGCACACTGAACTGTTAAAATGACTGTGCCGACATGGAGGTGTCCACACTGAACTGTTAGAATGAGTGTGTCCACATGGAGGTGTGCACACTGAACTCTTAGAATGAGTGTGTCCTCATGGAGGTGTGCACACTGAACTTTTAGAATGATTGTGTCCACATGCAGGTGTGCACACTGAACTGTTAGAATGAGTGTGTCCCTGTGGAGTTGTGCACACTGGACTGTTAGAATGATTATGTCCCCATGGAGGTGTGCACACTGAAATGTTAGAATGAGTGTATCCCTGTGGAGGTGTGCACACTGAACTGTTAGAATGAGAATGTCCACATGGAGGTTTGCACACTGAACTGTTAGAATGAGTGTGTCCACATGGAGGTGTGCACACTGAACTGTTAGAATGAGTGTGTCCACATGGAGGTGTGCCCACTGAACTGTTAGAATGAGTGTGCCCACATGGAGGTGTGCACACTGAACTGTTAAAATGAGTATGCCCACATGGAGTTGTGCACACTGAACTGTTAGAATGATTGTGTCCACATGCATGTGTGCACACTGAACAGTTAGAATGAGTGTGTCCCTGTGGAGGTGTGCACACTGAACTGTTACAATGATTATGTCCACATGGAGGTGTGCACACTGAACTGTTAGAATGAGTGTGTCCCTGTGGAGTTGTGCACACTGAAATGTTAGAATGAGTGATTAAACATGGAGGTGTGCACATCGAAGTGTTAGAATTTGTCAACCTGGAGGTGTGCACACTGAAATGTTAGAAGGAGTGTGTCCACATGGAGGTGTGCACACTGAATTGTTATAATGAGTGTGCCCACATGGAGGTGTGCACACTGAACTGTTAGAATGAGTGTGCCCACATGGAGGTGTGCACACTGAACTGTTAGAATGAGTGTGTCCACATGGAGGTGTGCACACTGAACTGTTAGAATGAGTGTATCCCTGTGGAGGTGCGCACACTGAACTGTTAGAATGAGTGTGTCCACAGGGAGGTGTGCACACTGAACTGTTAGAATGAGTGTGTCCACATGGAGGTGTAAACACTGAACTGTTAGAATGAGTGTGTCCACATGGAGGTGTGCACACTGAACTGTTAGAATGAGTGTGTCCACATGGAGGTGTGCACACTGAACTGTTAGAATGAGTGTGTCCACATGGAAATGTGCATACTGAACTGTTAGAATGAGAGTGCCCACATGGAGTTGTGCACACTGAACAGTTAGAATGAGTGTGTCCAGATTAAAAGTGTGCACACTGAACTGTTAGAATGAGTGTGCCCACATGGAGATGTGCACACTGAACTGTTAGAATGAGTGTGTCCACATGGAGGTGTGCACACTGAACTGTTAGAATGAGTATGCCCACATGGAGGTGTGCGCACTGAACTGTTAGAATGAGTGTGTCCACATGGAGGTGTGCACACTGAACTGTTAGAATGAGTTTGTCCAGATTAAAAGTGTGCACACTGAACTGTTAGAATGAGTGTGCCCACATGGAGATGTGCACACTGAACTGTTAGAATGAGTGTGTCCACATGGAGTTGTGCACACTGAACTGTTAGAATGAGTATGCCCACATGGAGGTGTGCGCACTGAACTGTTAGAATGAGTGTGCCCACATGGAGTTGTGCACACTGAACTGTTAGAATGAGTGTGTCCACATGGAGGTGTGCACACTGAACTGTTAGAATGAGTGTGTCCATATTAAAAGTGTGCACACTGAACTGTTAGAATGAGTGTGCCCACATGGAGATGTGCACACTGAACTGTTAGAATGAGTGTGTCCACATGGAGGTGTGCACACTGAACTGTTAGAATGAGTGTGCCCACATGAATGTGTGCACACTGAACTGTTAGAATGAGTGTGTCCACATGGAGGTGTGCACACTGAACTGTTAGAATGATTGTGTCCACATGCAGGTGTGCACATTGAACTGTTAGAATGAGTGTGTCCCTGTGGAGGTTTGCACACTGAACTGTTACAATGATTATGTCCACATGGAGGTGTGCACAATGAACTGTTAGAATGAGTGTGTCCCTGTGGAGGTGTGCACACTGAAATGTTAGAATGAGTGTGTCTACATGGAGGTGTGCACACTGAACTGTCAGAATGAGTGTGTCCACATGGAGGTGTGCACACTGAACTGTTATAATGAGTGTGTCCACATGGAGGTGTGCACACTGAACTGTTATAATGAGTGTGCCCACATGGAGGTGTGTACACTGAACTGTTATAATGAGTGTGTCCACATGGAGGTGTGCACACTGAAGTGTTAGAATGAGTGTATCCCTGTGGAGGTGTGCACACAGAACAGTTAGAATGAGTGTGTCCACATGGAGGTGTGCACACTGAACTGTTAGAATGAGTGTGTCCACATGGAGGTGAGCACACCGAAGTGTTAGAATTTGTCCACATGGAGGTGTGCACACTGAACTGTTAGAATGAGTGTGTCCACATGGAGGTGTGCACACTGAACTGTTAGAATGAGTGTGTCCACATGGAGGTGTGCACACTGAACTGTTAGAATGAGTGTGTCCACATGGAGGTGTGCACACTGAACTGTTAGAATGAGTGTGTCCACATGGAGGTGTGCATACTGAACTGTTAGAATGAGAGTGCCCACATGGAGTTGTGCACACTGAACTGTTAGAATGAGTGTGTCCACATGGAGGTATGCACACTGAACTGTTAGAATGACTGTGTCCACATTGAGGTGTGCACACTGAACTGTTAGAATGAGTGTGTCCACATGGAGGTGTGCACACTGAAATGTTAGAATGAGTGTGTCCACATGGAGGTGTGCACACTGAACTCTTAGAATGAGTGTGTCCACATGGAGGTGTGCACACTGAACTGTTAGAATGAGTATGCCCACATGGATGTGTGCGCACTGAACTGTTAGAATGAGTGTGCCCACATGGAGTTGTGCACACTGAACTGTTAGAATGTTTGTGTCCACATGAAGGTGTGCACACTGAACTGTTAGAATGACTGTGTCCACATGGAGGTGGGCACACTGAACTGTTAGAATGAGTGTGCCCACATGAAGGTGTGCACAATGAACTGTTAGAATGAGTGTGTCCACATGGAGGTGTGCACACTGAACTGTTAGAATGAGTGTGTCCAGATTAAAAGTGTGCAAATTGAACTGTTAGAATGAGTGTGCCCACATGGAGATGTGCACACTGAACTGTTAGAATGAGTGTGCCCACATGGAGGTGTGCACACTGAACTGTTAGAATGAGTGTGCCCACATGGAGGTGTGCACACTGAACTGTTAGAATGAGTGTGTCCACATGGAGGTGTGCACACTGAACTGTTAGAATGAGTGTGTCCACATGGAGGTGTAAACACTGAACTGTTAGAATGAGTGTGTCCACATGGAGGTGTGCACACTGAACTGTTAGAATGAGTGTGTCCACATGGAGGTGTGCACACTGAACTGTTAGAATGAGTGTGTCCACATGGAGGTGTGCATACTGAACTGTTAGAATGAGAGTGCCCACATGGAGTTGTGCACACTGAACTGTTAGAATGAGTATGTCCAGATTAAAAGTGTGCACACTGAACTGTTAGAATGAGTGTGTCCACATGGAGGTGTGCACACTGAACTGTTAGAATGAGTATGCCCACATGGAGGTGTGCGCACTGAACTGTTAGAATGAGTGTGCCCACATGGAGTTGTGCACACTGAACTGTTAGAATGTTTGTGTCCACATGAAGGTGTGCACACTGAACTGTTAGAATGACTGTGCACACATGGAGGTGTGCACACTGAACTGTTAGAATGAGTGTGCCCACATGAAGGTGTGCACACTGAACTGTTAGAATGAGTGTACCCACATGGACGTGTGCACACTGAACTGTTAGAATGAGTGTGTCCAGATTAAAAGTGTGCACAATGAACTGTTAGAATGAGTGTGTCCTCGTGGAGGTGTGCACACTGAACTGTTAGAATGAGTATGCCCACATGGAGGTGTGCGCACTGAACTGTTAGAATGAGTGTGCCCACATGGAGGTGTGCGCACTGAACTGTTAGAATGAGTGTGTCCACATGGAGGTGTGCACACTGAACTGTTAGAATGAGAGTGCCCACATGAATGTGTTCACAGTGAACTGTTAGAATGAGTGTGTCCACATGGAGGTGTGCACACTGAACTGTTAGAATGATTGTGTCCACATGCAGGTGTGCACATTGAACTGTTAGAATGAGTGTGTCCCTGTGGAGGTTTGCACACTGAACTGTTACAATGATTATGTCCACATGGAGGTGTGCACACTGAAATGTTAGAATGAGTGTGTCCCTGTGGAGGTGTGCACACTGAAATGTTAGAATGAGTGTGTCTACATGGAGGTGTGCACACTGAACACTCAGAATGAGTGTGTCCACATGGAGGTGTGCACACTGAACTGTTATAATGAGTGTGTCCACATGGAGATGTGCACACTGAACTGTTATAATGAGTGTGCCCACATGGAGGTTTGTACACTGAACTGTTAGAATGAGTGTGTCCACATGGAGTTGTGCACACTGAACTGTTAGATTGAGTGTGTCCACATGGTGGTGTGCACACTGAACTGTTAGAATGACTGTGTCCACATTGAGGTGTGCACACTGAACTGTTAGAATGAGTGTGTCCACATGGAGGTGTGCAAACTGAACTGTTAGAATGAGTGTGTCCACATGGAGGTGTGCACACTGAACTGTTAGAATGAGTGTGTCCACATGGAGGTGTGCATACTGAACTGTTAGAATGAGAGTGCCCACATGGAGTTGTGCACACTGAACTGTTAGAATGAGTGTGTCCACATGGAGGTATGCACACTGAACTGTTAGAATGACTGTGTCCACATTGAGGTGTGCCCACTGAACTGTTAGAATGAGTGTGTCCACATGGAGGTGTGCACACTGAAATGTTAGAATGAGTGTGTCCACATGGAGGTGTGCACACTGAACTGTTAGAATGAGTGTGTCCACATGGTGGTGTGCACACTGAACTGTTAGTATGAGTATGCCCACATGGATGTGTGCGCACTGAACTGTTAGAATGAGTGTGCCCACATGGAGTTGTGCACACTGAACTGTTAGAATGTTTGTGTCCACATGAAGGTGTGCACACTGAACTGTTAGAATGAGTGTGTCCACATGGAGGTGGGCACACTGAACTGTTAGAATGAGTGTGCCCACATGAAGGTGTGCACAATGAACTGTTAGAATGAGTGTGTCCACATGGAGGTGTGCACACTGAACTGTTAGAATGAGTGTGTCCAGATTAAAAGTGTGCAAACTGAACTGTTAGAATGAGTGTGCCCACATGGAGATGTGCACACTGAACTGTTAGAATGAGTGTGCCCACATGGAGGTGTGCACACTGAACTGTTAGAATGAGTGTGCCCACATGGAGGTGTGCACACTGAACTGTTAGAATGAGTGTGTCCACATGGAGGTGTGCACACTGAACTGTTAGAATGAGTGTATCCCTGTGGAGGTGTGCACACTGAACTGTTAGAATGTGTGTGTCCACATGGAGGTGTGCACACTGAAATGTTAGAATGCGTGTGTCCACATGGAGGTGTAAACACTGAACTGTTAGAATGAGTGTGTCCACATGGAGGTGTGCACACTGAACTGTTAGAATGAGTGTGTCCACATGGAGGTGTGCACACTGAACTGTTAGAATGAGTGTGTCCACATGGAGGTGTGCATACTGAACTGTTAGAATGAGAGTGCCCACATGGAGTTGTGCACACTGAACTGTTAGAATGAGTATGTCCAGATTAAAAGTGTGCACACTGAACTGTTAGAATGAGTGTGTCCACATGGAGGTGTGCACACTGAACTGTTAGAATGAGTATGCCCACATGGAGGTGTGCGCACTGAACTGTTAGAATGAGTGTGCCCACATGGAGTTGTGCACACTGAACTGTTAGAATGTTTGTGTCCACATGAAGGTGTGCACACTCAACTGTTAGAATGAGTGTATCCACATGGAGGTGTGCACACTGAACTGTTAGAATGAGTGTGCCCACATGAAGGTGTGCACACTGAACTGTTAGAATGAGTGTGTCCACATGGAGGTGTGCACACTGAACTGTTAGAATGAGTGTGTCCAGATTAAAAGTGTGCACACTGAACTGTTAGAATGAGTGTGTCCTTGTGGAGGTGTGCACACTGAACTGTTAGAATGAGTATGCCCACATGGAGGTGTGCGCACTGAACTGTTAGAATGAGTGTGCCCACATGGAGGTGTGCGCACTGAACTGTTAGAATGTTTGTGTCCACATGAAGGTGTGCACACTGAACTGTTAGAATGAGTGTGTCCACATGGAGGTGTGCACACTGAACTGTTAGAATGAGTGTGCCCACATGAATGTGTTCACAGTGAACTGTTAGAATGAGTGTGTCCACATGGAGGTGTGCACACTGAACTGTTAGAATGATTGTGTCCACATGCAGGTGTGCACATTGAACTGTTAGAATGAGTGTGTCCCTGTGGAGGTTTGCACACTGAACTGTTACAATGATTATGTCCACATGGAGGTGTGCACACTGAACTGTTAGAATGAGTGTGTCCCTGTGGAGGTGTGCACACTGAAATGTTAGAATGAGTGTGTCTACATGGAGGTGTGCACACTGAACACTCAGAATGAGTGTGTCCACATGGAGGTGTGCACACTGAACTGTTATAATGAGTGTGTCCACATGGAGGTGTGCACACTGAACTGTTATAATGAGTGTGCCCACATGGAGGTGTGTACACTGAACTGTTAGAATGAGTGTGTCCACATGGAGTTGTGCACACTGAAGTGTTAGAATGAGTGTATCCCTGTGGAGTTGTGCACACTGAAGAGTTAGAATGAGTGTGTCTAAATGGAGGTGTGCACACTGAACTGTTAGAATGAGTGTGTCCACATGGAGGTGTGCACACCGAAGTGTTAGAATTTGTCCACATGGAGGTGTGCACACTGACCTGTTAGAATGAGTGTGTCCACATGGAGGTGTGCACACTGAACTGTTAGAATGAGTGTGTCCACATGGAGGTGTGCATACTGAACTGTTAGAATGAGTGTGTCCACATGGAGGTGTGCACACTGAACTGTTAGAATGAGTGTGTCCACATGGAGGTGTGCATACTGAACTGTTAGAATGAGAGTGCCCACATGGAGTTGTGCACACTGAACTGTTAGAATGAGTGTGTCCACATGGAGGTGTGCACACTGAACTGTTAGAATGACTGTGTCCACATTGAGGTGTGCACACTGAACTGTTAGAATGAGTGTGTCCACATGGAGGTGTGCACACTGAACTGTTAGAATGAGTGTGTCCACATGGAGGTGTGCACACTGAACTGTTAGAATGAGTGTGTCCACATGGAGGTGTGCATACTGAACTGTTAGAATGAGAGTGCCCACATGGAGTTGTGCACACTGAACTGTTAGAATGAGAGTGTCCACATGGAGGTATGCACACTGAACTGTTAGAATGACTGTGTCCACATTGAGGTGTGCACACTGAACTGTTAGAATGAGTGTGTCCACATGGAGGTGTGCACACTGAACTGTTAGAATGATTGTGTCCACATGGAGGTGTGCACACTGAACTCTTAGAATGAGTGTGTCCACATGGAGGTGTGCACACTGAACTGTTAGAATGAGTGTGTCCAGATTAAAAGTGTGCACACTGAACTGTTAGAATGAGTGTGCCCACATGGAGATGTGCACACTGAACTGTTAGAATGAGTGTATCCCTGTGGAGGTGTGCACACTGAACTGTTAAAATGAGTGTGTCCCCAAGGAGGTGTGTACACTGAACTGTTAGAATGAGTGTGTCCGCATGGAGGTGTGCACACTGAACTGTTAGAATGAGTGTATCCCTGTGGAGGTGTGCACACTGAACAGTTAGAATGAGTGTGTCCACATGGAGGTTTGCACACTGAACTGTTAGAATGTGTCCACATGGAGGTGTGCACACTGAACTGTTAGAATGAGTGTGTCCTCATGGAGGTGTGCACACTGAACTGTTAGAATGATTGTGTCCACATGGAGGTGTGGACACTGAACTGTTAGAATGAGTGTGTCCACATGGAGGTGTGCACACTGAACTGTTAGAATGAGTGTGTCCACATGCAGGTGTGCACACTGAACTGTTAGAATGAGTGTGTCCACATGGAGGTGTGCACACTGAACTGTTAGAAAAATTATGTCCACATGGAGTTGTGCACACTGAACTGTTAGAATGAGTGTATCCCTGTGGAGGTGTGCACACTGAACTGTTATAATGAGTATGTCCACACGGGGTGTGCACACTGAACTGTTAGAATGAGTGTGTCAACATGGAGGTGTGCACACTGAACTGTTAGAAAAAGTGTGTCCACATGGAGGTGTGCACAGTGAACTGTTAGAATGAGTGTGCCCACATGGAGGTGTGCACACTGAACTGTTAGAATGAGTATGCCCACATGGAGTTGTGCACACTGAACTGTTAGAATGACTGTGTCCACATGAAGGTGTGCACACTGAACTGTTAGAATGAGTGTGCCCACATGGACGTGTGCAAACTGAACTGTTAGAATGAGTGTGTCCACATGGAGGTGTGCACTCTGAACTGTTAGTAGGAGTGTGTCCACATTAAGGTGTGCACACTGAACTGTTAGAATGAGTGTGTCCTCAAGGAGGTGTGCACACTGAACTGTTAGAATTATTGTGTCCACATGCAGGTATGCACACTGAACTGTTAGAATGAGTGTGTCCCTGTGGAGCTGTGCACACTGAACTGTTAGAATGATTATGTCCACATGGAGGTGTGCACACTGAACTGTTAGAATGAGTGTGTCCACATGGAGGTGTGCACACTGAACTGTTAGAATGAGTGTGTCCACATGGAGGTTTGCACACTGAACTGTTAGAATGTGTCCACATGGAGGTGTGCACACTGAACTGTTAGAATGAGTGTGTCCTCATGGAGGTGTGCACACTGAACTGTTAGAATGATTGTGTCCACATGGAGGTGTGGACACTGAACTGTTAGAATGAGTGTGTCCACATGGAGGTGTGCACACTGAACTGTTAGAATGAGTGTGTCCACATGCAGGTGTGCACACTGAACTGTTAGAATGAGTGTGTCCCTGTGGAGGTGTGCACACTGAACTGTTAGAATGATTATGTCCACATGGAGTTGTGCACACTGAACTGTTAGAATGAGTGTATCCCTGTGGAGGTGTGCACACTGAACTGTTATAATGAGTATGTCCACACGGGGTGTGCACACTGAACTGTTAGAATGAGTGTGTCAACATGGAGGTGTGCACACTGAACTGTTAGAATGAGTGTGTCCACATGGAGGTGTGCACAGTGAACTGTTAGAATGAGTGTGCCCACATGGAGGTGTGCACACTGAACTGTTAGAATGAGTATGCCCACATGGAGTTGTGCACACTGAACTGTTAGAATGACTGTGTCCACATGGAGGTGTGCACACTGAACTGTTAGAATGAGTGTGCGCACATGGAGGTGTGCACACTGAACTGTTAGAATGAGTGTGACCACATGGAGTTGTGCACACTGAACTGTTAGAATGAGTGTATCCCTGTGGAGCTGTGCACACTGAACTGTTAGAATGAGAATGTCCACATGGATGTGTGCACACTGAACTCTTAGAATGAGTGTGTCCACATGAAGGTGTGCACACTGAAATGTTAGAATGAGTGTGTCCACATGGAGGTGTGCACACTGAACTGTTAGAATGAGTGTGCCCACATGGAGGTGTGCACACTGAACTGTTAGAATGAGTGTGCGCACATGGAGGTGTGCACACTGAACTGTTAGAATGAGTGTGACCACATGGAGTTGCGTACACTGAACTGTTAGAATGAGTGTATCCCTGTGGAGCTGTGCACACTGAACTGTTAGTATGAGTGTGACCACATGGAGTTGTGCCCACTGAACTGTTAGAATGAGAGTATCCTTGTAGAGGTGTGCACACTGAACAGTTAGAATGAGTGTGTCCAAATGGAGGTGTGCACACTGAACTGTTAGAATGAGTGTGTCCACATGGAGGTGTGCACACCGAAGTGTTAGAATTTGTCCACATGGAGGTGTGCACACTGAACTGTTAGAATGAGTGTGTCCACATGGAGGTGTGCACACTGAACTGTTAGAATGAGTGTATCCCTGTGGAGGTGTGCACACTGAACTGTTAGAATGAGTGTGTCCACTTGGAGGTGTGCACACTAAACTGTTAGAATGTGTGTGTCCACATGGAGGTGTGCACACTGAACTGTTAGAATGAGTGTGCCCACATGGAGGTGGGCACACTAAACTGTTAGAATGAGTGTGTCCACATGGAGGTGTGCACACTGAACTGTTAGAATGAGTGTGTCCACATGGAGGTGTGCACACTGAACTGTTAGAATGAGTGTGCCCACATGTAGGTGTGCACACTGAACTGTTATAATGACTGTGTCCACATGGAGGTATAAACACTGAACTGTTAGAATGAGTGTGTCCCTGTGGAGGTGTGCACACTGAAATGTTAGAATGAGTGTGTCCACATGGAGGTGTGCACATCGAAGTGTTAGAATTTGTCAACATGGAAGTGTGCACACTGAACTGTTAGAATGAGTGTGCCCACATGGAGGTGTGCACACTGAACTGTTAGAATGGGTATGCCCACATGGAGGTGTGCGCACTGAACTGTTAGAATGAGTGTGCCCACATGGACGTGTGCACACTGAACTGTTAGAATGAGTGTGTCAACATGGAGGTGTGCACTCTGATCTGTTAGAAGGAGTGTGCCCACATTAAGGTGTGCACACTGAACTGTTAGAATGAGTGTGTCCTCATGGAGGTGTGCACACTGAACTGTTAGAATGATTGTGTCCACATGCAGGTATGCACACTGAACTGTTAGAATGAGTGTGTCCCTGTGGAGCTGTGCACACTGAACTGTTAGAATGATTATGTCCACATGGAGGTGTGCACACTGAACTGTTAGAATGAGTGTATCCCTGTGGAGGTGTGCACACTGAACTGTTAGAATGAGAATGTCCACATGGAGGTGTGCACACTGAACTGTTAGAATGAGTGTGTCCACATGGAGGTGTGCACACTGAACTGTTAGAATGAGTGTGTCCACATGGAGGTTTGCACACTGAACTGTTAGAATGTGTCCACATGGAGGTGTGCAAACTGAACTGTTAGAATGATTGTGTCCTCATGGAGGTGTGCACACTAAACTGTTAAAATGACTGTGCCCACATGGAGGTGTCCACACTGAACTGTTAGAATGAGTGTGTCCACATGGAGGTGTGCACACTGAACTGTTAGAATGAGTGTGTCCTCATGGAGGTGTGCACACTGAACTGTTAGAATGATTGTGTCCACATGCAGGTGTGCACACTGAACTGTTAGAATGAGTGTGTCCCTGTGGAGTTGTTCACACTTAACTGTTAGAATGATTATGTCCACATGGAGGTGTGCACCCTGAACTGTTAGAATGAGTGTATCCCTGTGGAGGTGTGCCCACTGAACTGTTAGAATGAGTGTGCCCACATGGAGGTGTGCACACTGAACTGTTAAAATGAGTATGCCCACATGGAGTTGTGCACACTGAACTGTTAGAATGATTGTGTCCACATGCATGTGTGCACACTGAACAGTTAGAATGAGTGTGTCCCTGTGGAGCTGTGCACACTGAACTGTTACAATGATTATGTCCACATGGAGGTGTGCACACTGAACTGTTAGAATGAGTGTATCCCTGTGGAGGTGTGCACACTGAACTGTTAGAATGAGAATGTCCACATGGAGGTGTGCACACTGAACTGTTAGAATGAGTGTGTCCACATGGAGGTGTGCACACTGAACTGTTAGAATGAGTGTGTCCACATGGAGGTGTGCACACTGAACTGTTAGAATGAGTGTGCCCACATGGAGGTGTGCACACTGAACTGTTAGAATGAGTATGCCCACATGGAGGTGTGCACACTGAACTGTTAGAATGATTGTGTCCACATGCAGGTGTGCACACTGAACTGTTAGAATGAGTGTGTCCCTCTGGAGGTTTGCACACTGAACTGTTACAATGATTATGTCCACATGGAGGTGTGCACACTGAACTGTTAGAATGAGTGTGTCATTGTGGAGGTGTGCACACTGAAATGTTAGAATGAGTGATTCCACATGGAGGTGTGCACATCGAAGTGTTAGAATTTGTCAACCTGGAGGTGTGCACACTGAAATGTTAGAATGAGTGTGTCCACATGGAGGTGTGCACACTGAATTGTTATAATGAGTGTGCCCACATGGAGGTGTGCACACTGAACTGTTAGAATGAGTGTGCCCACATGGAGGTGTGCACACTGAACTGTTAGAATGAGTGTGTCCACATGGAGGTGTGCACACTGAACTTTTAGAATGAGTGTATCCCTGTGGAGGTGTGCACACTGAACTGTTAGAATGAGTGTGTCCACATGGAGGTGTGCACACGGAACTGTTAGAATGACTGTGTCCACATTGAGGTGTGCACACTGAACTGTTAGAATGAGTGTGTCCACATGGAGGTGTGCACACTGAAATGTTAGAATGAGTGTGTCCACATGGAGGTGTGCACACTGAATTCTTAGAATGAGTGTGTCCACATGGAGGTGTGCACACTGAACTGTTAGAATGAGTGTGTCCAGATTAAAAGTGTGCACACTGAACTGTTAGAATGAGTGTGTCCACATGAAGGTGTGCACACTGAACTGTTAGAATGTTTGTGTCCACATGAAGGTGTGCACACTGAACTGTTAGAATGAGTGTGTCCACATGGAGGTGTGCACACTGAACTGTTAGAATGAGTGTGCCCACATGAAGGTGTGCACACTGAACTGTTAGAATGAGTGTGTCCACATGGAGGTGTGCACACTGAACTGTTAGAATGATTGTGTCCACATGCAGGTGTGCACATTGAACTGTTAGAATGAGTGTGTCCAGATTAAAAGTGTGCACACTGAACTGTTAGAATGAGTGTGCCCACATGGAGATGTGCACACTGAACTGTTAGAATGAGTGTGTCCACATGGAGGTGTGCACACTGAACTGTTAGAATGAGTGTGTCAACATGGAGGTGTGCACAATGAACTGTTAGAATGAGTGTGTCCACATGGAGGTGTGCACACTGAACTGTTAGAATGAGTGTGCCCACATGGAAGTGTGCACACTGAACTGTTAGAATTAGTATGCCCACATGGAGTTGTGCACACTGAACTGTTAGAATGATTGTGTCCACATGCAAGTGTGCACACTGAACTGTTAGAATGAGTGTGTCCCTGTGGAGGTGTGCACACTGAACTGTTACAATGATTATGTCCACATGGAGGTGTGCACACTGAACTGTTAGAATGAGTGTGTCCCTGTGGAGGTGTGCACACTGAAATGTTAAAATGAGTGTGTCCACATGGAGGTGTGCACATCGAAGTGTTAGAATTTGTCAACATGGAGGTGTGCACACTGAACTGTTAGAATGAGTGTGCCCACATGGAGGTGTGCACACTGAACTGTTAGAATGGGTATGCCCACATGGAGGTGTGCGCACTGAACTGTTAGAATGAGTGTGCCCACATGGACGTGTGCACCCTGAACTGTTAGAATGAGTGTGTCCACATGGAGGTGTGCACACTGAACTGTTAGAAGGAGTGTGCCCACATGAAGGTGTGCACACTGAACTGTTAGAATGAGTGTGTCCACATGGAGGTGTGCACACTGAACTGTTAGAATGATTGTGTCCACATGCAGGTGTGCACATTGAACTGTTAGAATGAGTGTGTCCAGATTAAAAGTGTGCACACTGAACTGTTAGAATGAGTGTGCCCACATGGAGATGTGCACACTGAACTGTTAGAATGAGTGTGTCCACATGGAGGTGTGCACACTGAACTGTTAGAATGAGTGTGTCAACATGGAGGTGTGCACAATGAACTGTTAGAATGAGTGTGTCCACATGGAGGTGTGCACACTGAACTGTTAGAATGAGTGTGCCCACATGGAAGTGTGCACACTGAACTGTTAGAATTAGTATGCCCACATGGAGTTGTGCACACTGAACTGTTAGAATGATTGTGTCCACATGCAAGTGTGCACACTGAACTGTTAGAATGAGTGTGTCCCTGTGGAGGTGTGCACACTGAACTGTTACAATGATTATGTCCACATGGAGGTGTGCACACTGAACTGTTAGAATGAGTGTGTCCCTGTGGAGGTGTGCACACTGAAATGTTAAAATGAGTGTGTCCACATGGAGGTGTGCACATCGAAGTGTTAGAATTTGTCAACATGGAGGTGTGCACACTGAACTGTTAGAATGAGTGTGCCCACATGGAGGTGTGCACACTGAACTGTTAGAATGGGTATGCCCACATGGAGGTGTGCGCACTGAACTGTTAGAATGAGTGTGCCCACATGGACGTGTGCACCCTGAACTGTTAGAATGAGTGTGTCCACATGGAGGTGTGCACACTGAACTGTTAGAAGGAGTGTGCCCACATGAAGGTGTGCACACTGAACTGTTAGAATGAGTGTGTCCACATGGAGGTGTGCACACTGAACTGTTAGAATGTGTCCACATGGAGGTGTGCAAACTGAACTGTTAGAATGATTGTTTCCTCATGGAGGTGTGCACACTAAACTGTTAAAATGACTGTGCCCACATGGAGGTGTCCACACTGAACTGTTAGAATGAGTGTGTCCACATGGAGGTGTGCACACTGAACTGTTAGAATGAGTGTGCCCACATGGAGGTGTGCACACTGAACTGTTAGAATGAGTATGCCCACATGGAGGTGTGCCACACTGAACTGTTAGAATGATTGTGTCCACATGCAGGTGTGCACACTGAACTGTTAGAATGAGTGTGTCCCTGTGGAGGTGTGCACACTGAACTGTTACAATGATTATGTCCACATGGAGGTGTGCACACTGAACTGTTAGAATGAGTGTGTCATTGTGGAGGTGTGCACACTGAAATGTTAGAATGAGTGATTCCACATGGACGTGTGCACATCGAAATGTTAGAATTTGTCAACCTGGAGGTGTGCACACTGAAATGTTAGAATGAGTGTGTCCACATGGAGGTGTGCACACTGAACTGTTAGAATGAGTGTGTCCACATGGAGGTGTGCACACGGAACTGTTAGAATGAGTGTGTCCACATGGAGGTGTAAACACTGAACTGTTAGAATGAGTGTGTCCACATGGAGGTGTACACACTGAACTGTTAGAATGAGTGTGTCCACATGGAGGTGTGCACACTGAACTGTTAGAATGAGTGTGTCCACATGGAGGTGTGCATACTGAAATGTTAGAATGAGAGTGCCCACATGGAGTTGTGCACTATGAACTGTTAGAATGAGTGTGTCCACATGGAGGTATGCACACTGAACTGTAAGAATGACTGTGTCAACATTGAGGTGTGCACACTGAGCTGTTAGAATGAGTGTGTCCACATGGAGGTGTGCACACTGAAATGTTAGAATGAGTGTGTCCACATGGAGGTGTGCACACTGAACTGTTAGAATGTTTGTGTCCACATGAAGGTGTGCACACTGAACTGTTAGAATGAGTGTGTCCACATGGAGGTGTGCACACTGAACTGTTAGAATGAGTGTGCCCACATGAAGGTGTGCACACAGAACTGTTAGAATGAGTGTGTCCACATGGAGGTGTGCACACTGAACTGTTAGAATGATTGTGTCCACATGCAGGTGTGCACATTGAACTGTTAGAATGAGTGTGTCCCTGTGGAGGTGTGCACACTGAACTGTTACAATGATTATGTCCACATGGAGGTGTGCACACTGAACTATTAGAATGAGTGTGTCCCTGTGGAGGTGTGCACACTGAAATGTTAGAATGAGTGGGCCCACATGGAGGTTTGCACACTGAACTCTTAGAATGAGTGTGTCCACATGGCGGTTTGCACACTGAACTGTTAGAATGAGTGTGTCCATATGGAGGTGTGCACACTGAACTGTTAGAATGAGTGTGTCCACATGGAGGTGTGCATACTGAACTGTTAGAATGAGAGTGCCCACATGGAGTTGTGCACACTGAACTGTTAGAATGAGTGTGTCCACATGGAGGTGTGCACACTGAACTCTTAGAATGAGTGTGTCCACATGGAGGTGTGCACACTGAACTCTTAGAATGAGTGTGTCCAGATTAAAAGTGTGCACACTGAACTGTTAGAATGAGTGTGCCCACATGGAGATGTGCACACTGAACTGTTAGAATGAGTGTGTCCACATGGAGGTGTGCACACTGAACTGTTAGAATGAGTATGCCCACATGGAGGTGTGCGCACTGAACTGTTAGAATGAGTGTGCCCACATGGAGTTGTGCACACTGAACTGTTAGAATGTTTGTGTCCACATGAAGGTGTGCACACTGAACTGTTAGAATGAGTGTGTCCACATGGAGGTGTGCACACTGAACTGTTAGAATGAGTGTGCCCACATGAATGTGTGCACACTGAACTGTTAGAATGAGTGTGTCCACATGGAGGTGTGCACACTGAACTGTTAGAATGATTGTGTCCACATGCAGGTGTGCACATTGAAGTGTTAGAATGAGTGTGTCCCTGTGGAGATGTGCACAATGAACTGTTAGAATGAGTGTATCCCTGTGGAGGTGAGCACACTGAACAGTTAGAATGAGTGTGTCCAAATGGAGGTGTGCACACTGAACTGTTAGAATGAGTGTGTCCACATGGAGGTGTGCACACCGAAGTATTAGAATTTGTCCACATGGAGGTGTGCACACTGAACTGTTAGAATGAGTGTGTCCACATGGAAGTGTGCACACTGAACTGTTAGAATGAGTGTGCGCACATGGAGGTGTGCACACTGAACTGTTAGAATGAGTGTGACCACATGGAGTTGTGCACACTGAACTGTTAGAATGAGTGTATCCCTGTGGAGGTGTGCACACTGAACTGTTAGAATGAGTGTGACCACATGGAGTTGTGCACACTGAACTGTTAGAATGAGTGTATCCCTGTGGAGATGTGCACACTGAACTGTTAGAATGAGTGTGTCCACATGGAGGTGTGCACACTGAACTGTTAGAATGAGTGTGTCCACATGGAGGTGTAAACACTGAACTGTTAGAATGAGTGTGTCCACATGGAGGTGTGCACACTGAACTGTTAGAATGAGTGTGTCCACATGGAGTTGTAAACACTGAACTGTTAGAATGAGTGTATCCCTGTGGAGGTGTGCACACTGAACTGTTAGAATGAGTGTGTCCACATGGAGGTGTGCACACTGAACTGTTAGAATGAGTGTGTCCACATGGAGGTGTAAACACTGAACTGTTAGAATGTGTCCACATGGAGGTGTGCAAACTGAACTGTTAGAATGATAGTGTCCTCATGGAGGTGTGCACACTAAACTGTTAAAATGACTGTGCCCACATGGAGGTGTCCACACTGAACTGTTAGAATGAGTGTGTCCCTGTGGAGTTGTGCACACTGAACTGTTAGAATGATTATGTCCACATGGAGGTGTGCACCCTGAACTGTTAGAATGAGTGTATCCCTGTGGAGGTGTGCACACTGAACTGTTAGAATGAGAATGTCCACATGGAGGTGTGCACACTGAACTGTTAGAATGAGTGTGTCCACATGGAGGTGTGCACACTGAACTGTTAGAATGAGTGTGTCCACATGGAGGTGTGCACACTGAACTGTTAGAATGAGTGTGCCCACATGGAGGTGTGCACACTGAACTGTTAGAATGAGTATGCCCACATGGAGGTGTGCACACTGAACTGTTAGAATGATTGTGTCCACATGCAGGTGTGCACACTGAACTGTTAGAATGAGTGTGTCCCTCTGGAGGTTTGCACACTGAACTGTTACAATGATTATGTCCACATGGAGGTGTGCACACTGAACTGTTAGAATGAGTGTGTCATTGTGGAGGTGTGCACACTGAAATGTTAGAATGAGTGATTCCACATGGAGGTGTGCACATCGAAGTGTTAGAATTTGTCAACCTGGAGGTGTGCACACTGAAATGTTAGAATGAGTGTGTCCACATGGAGGTGTGCACACTGAATTGTTATAATGAGTGTGCCCACATGGAGGTGTGCACACTGAACTGTTAGAATGAGTGTGTCCACATGGAGGTGTGCACACTGAACTTTTAGAATGAGTGTATCCCTGTGGAGGTGTGCACACTGAACTGTTAGAATGAGTGTGTCCACATGGAGGTGTGCACACGGAACTGTTAGAATGACTGTGTCCACATTGAGGTGTGCACACTGAACTGTTAGAATGAGTGTGTCCACATGGAGGTGTGCACACTGAAATGTTAGAATGAGTGTGTCCACATGGAGGTGTGCACACTGAACTGTTAGAATGAGTGTGTCCAGATTAAAAGTGTGCACACTGAACTGTTAGAATGAGTGTGTCCACATGAAGGTGTGCACACTGAACTGTTAGAATGTTTGTGTCCACATGAAGGTGTGCACACTGAACTGTTAGAATGAGTGTGTCCACATGGAGGTGTGCACACTGAACTGTTAGAATGAGTGTGCCCACATGAAGGTGTGCACACTGAACTGTTAGAATGAGTGTGTCCACATGGAGGTGTGCACACTGAACTGTTAGAATGATTGTGTCCACATGCAGGTGTGCACATTGAACTGTTAGAATGAGTGTTTCCCTGTGGATGTGTGCACACTGAACTGTTACAATGATTATGTCCACATGGAGGTGTGCACACTGAACTATTAGAATGAGTGTGTCCCTGTGGAGGTGTGCACACTGAATTGTTAGAATGAGTGTGTCCACATGGAGGTGTGCACACTGAACTCTTAGAATGAGTGTGTCCACATGGAGGTGTGCACACAGAACTGTTAGAATGAGTGTGTCCAGATTAAAAGTGTGCACACTGAACTGTTAGAATGAGTGTGCCCACATGGAGATGTGCACACTGAACTGTTAGAATGAGTGTGTCCACATGGAGGTGTGCACACTGAACTGTTAGAATGAGTGTGTCAACATGGAGGTGTGCACAATGAACTGTTAGAATGAGTGTGTCCACATGGAGGTGTGCACACTGAACTGTTAGAATGAGTGTGCCCACATGGAAGTGTGCACACTGAACTGTTAGAATTAGTATGCCCACATGGAGTTGTGCACACTGAACTGTTAGAATGATTGTGTCCACATGCAAGTGTGCACACTGAACTGTTAGAATGAGTGTGTCCCTGTGGAGGTGTGCACACTGAACTGTTACAATGATTATGTCCACATGGAGGTGTGCACACTGAACTGTTAGAATGAGTGTGTCCCTGTGGAGGTGTGCACACTGAAATGTTAAAATGAGTGTGTCCACATGGAGGTGTGCACATCGAAGTGTTAGAATTTGTCAACATGGAGGTGTGCACACTGAACTGTTAGAATGAGTGTGCCCACATGGAGGTGTGCACACTGAACTGTTAGAATGGGTATGCCCACATGGAGGTGTGCGCACTGAACTGTTAGAATGAGTGTGCCCACATGGACGTGTGCACCCTGACCTGTTAGAATGAGTGTGTCCACATGGAGGTGTGCACACTGAACTGTTAGAAGGAGTGTGCCCACATGAAGGTGTGCACACTGAACTGTTAGAATGAGTGTGTCCACATGGAGGTGTGCACACTGAACTGTTAGAATGTGTCCACATGGAGGTGTGCAAACTGAACTGTTAGAATGATTGTGTCCTCATGGAGGTGTGCACACTAAACTGTTAAAATGACTGTGCCCACATGGAGGTGTCCACACTGAACTGTTAGAATGAGTGTGTCCACATGGAGGTGTGCACACTGAACTGTTAGAATGAGTGTGCCCACATGGAGGTGTGCACACTGAACTGTTAGAATGAGTATGCCCACATGGAGGTGTGCCACACTGAACTGTTAGAATGATTGTGTCCACATGCAGGTGTGCACACTGAACTGTTAGAATGAGTGTGTCCCTGTGGAGGTGTGCACACTGAACTGTTACAATGATTATGTCCACATGGAGGTGTGCACACTGAACTGTTAGAATGAGTGTGTCATTGTGGAGGTGTGCACACTGAAATGTTAGAATGAGTGATTCCACATGGAGGTGTGCACATCGAAGTGTTAGAATTTGTCAACCTGGAGGTGTGCACACTGAAATGTTAGAATGAGTGTGTCCACATGGAGGTGTGCACACTGAACTGTTAGAATGAGTGTGTCCACATGGAGGTGTGCACACGGAACTGTTAGAATGAGTGTGTCCACATGGAGGTGTAAACACTGAACTGTTAGAATGAGTGTGTCCACATGGAGGTGTACACACTGAACTGTTAGAATGAGTGTGTCCACATGGAGGTGTGCACACTGAACTGTTAGAATGAGTGTGTCCACATGGAGGTGTGCATACTGAAATGTTAGAATGAGAGTGCCCACATGGAGTTGTGCACTATGAACTGTTAGAATGAGTGTGTCCACATGGAGGTATGCACACTGAACTGTAAGAATGACTGTGTCAACATTGAGGTGTGCACACTGAGCTGTTAGAATGAGTGTGTCCACATGGAGGTGTGCACACTGAAATGTTAGAATGAGTGTGTCCACATGGAGGTGTGCACACTGAACTGTTAGAATGTTTGTGTCCACATGAAGGTGTGCACACTGAACTGTTAGAATGAGTGTGTCCACATGGAGGTGTGCACACTGAACTGTTAGAATGAGTGTGCCCACATGAAGGTGTGCACACAGAACTGTTAGAATGAGTGTGTCCACATGGAGGTGTGCACACTGAACTGTTAGAATGATTGTGTCCACATGCAGGTGTGCACATTGAACTGTTAGAATGAGTGTGTCCCTGTGGAGGTGTGCACACTGAACTGTTACAATGATTATGTCCACATGGAGGTGTGCACACTGAACTATTAGAATGAGTGTGTCCCTGTGGAGGTTTGCACACTGAACTCTTAGAATGAGTGTGTCCACATGGCGGTTTGCACACTGAACTGTTAGAATGAGTGTGTCCACATGGAGGTGTGCACACTGAACTGTTAGAATGAGTGTGCCCACATGGAAGTGTGCACACTGAACTGTTAGAATTAGTATGCCCACATGGAGTTGTGCACACTGAACTGTTAGAATGATTGTGTCCACATGCAAGTGTGCACACTGAACTGTTAGAATGAGTGTGTCCCTGTGGAGGTGTGCACACTGAACTGTTACAATGATTATGTCCACATGGAGGTGTGCACACTGAACTGTTAGAATGAGTGTGTCCCTGTGGAGGTGTGCACACTGAAATGTTAAAATGAGTGTGTCCACATGGAGGTGTGCACATCGAAGTGTTAGAATTTGTCAACATGGAGGTGTGCACACTGAACTGTTAGAATGAGTGTGCCCACATGGAGGTGTGCACACTGAACTGTTAGAATGGGTATGCCCACATGGAGGTGTGCGCACTGAACTGTTAGAATGAGTGTGCCCACATGGACGTGTGCACCCTGAACTGTTAGAATGAGTGTGTCCACATGGAGGTGTGCACACTGAACTGTTAGAAGGAGTGTGCCCACATGAAGGTGTGCACACTGAACTGTTAGAATGAGTGTGTCCACATGGAGGTGTGCACACTGAACTGTTAGAATGTGTCCACATGGAGGTGTGCAAACTGAACTGTTAGAATGATTGTTTCCTCATGGAGGTGTGCACACTAAACTGTTAAAATGACTGTGCCCACATGGAGGTGTCCACACTGAACTGTTAGAATGAGTGTGTCCACATGGAGGTGTGCACACTGAACTGTTAGAATGAGTGTGCCCACATGGAGGTGTGCACACTGAACTGTTAGAATGAGTATGCCCACATGGAGGTGTGCCACACTGAACTGTTAGAATGATTGTGTCCACATGCAGGTGTGCACACTGAACTGTTAGAATGAGTGTGTCCCTGTGGAGGTGTGCACACTGAACTGTTACAATGATTATGTCCACATGGAGGTGTGCACACTGAACTGTTAGAATGAGTGTGTCATTGTGGAGGTGTGCACACTGAAATGTTAGAATGAGTGATTCCACATGGAGGTGTGCACATCGAAATGTTAGAATTTGTCAACCTGGAGGTGTGCACACTGAAATGTTAGAATGAGTGTGTCCACATGGAGGTGTGCACACTGAACTGTTAGAATGAGTGTGTCCACATGGAGGTGTGCACACGGAACTGTTAGAATGAGTGTGTCCACATGGAGGTGTAAACACTGAACTGTTAGAATGAGTGTGTCCACATGGAGGTGTACACACTGAACTGTTAGAATGAGTGTGTCCACATGGAGGTGTGCACACTGAACTGTTAGAATGAGTGTGTCCACATGGAGGTGTGCATACTGAAATGTTAGAATGAGAGTGCCCACATGGAGTTGTGCACTATGAACTGTTAGAATGAGTGTGTCCACATGGAGGTATGCACACTGAACTGTAAGAATGACTGTGTCAACATTGAGGTGTGCACACTGAGCTGTTAGAATGAGTGTGTCCACATGGAGGTGTGCACACTGAAATGTTAGAATGAGTGTGTCCACATGGAGGTGTGCACACTGAACTGTTAGAATGTTTGTGTCCACATGAAGGTGTGCACACTGAACTGTTAGAATGAGTGTGTCCACATGGAGGTGTGCACACTGAACTGTTAGAATGAGTGTGCCCACATGAAGGTGTGCACACAGAACTGTTAGAATGAGTGTGTCCACATGGAGGTGTGCACACTGAACTGTTAGAATGATTGTGTCCACATGCAGGTGTGCACATTGAACTGTTAGAATGAGTGTGTCCCTGTGGAGGTGTGCACACTGAACTGTTACAATGATTATGTCCACATGGAGGTGTGCACACTGAACTATTAGAATGAGTGTGTCCCTGTGGAGGTGTGCACACTGAAATGTTAGAATGAGTGGGCCCACATGGAGGTTTGCACACTGAACTCTTAGAATGAGTGTGTCCACATGGCGGTTTGCACACTGAACTGTTAGAATGAGTGTGTCCATATGGAGGTGTGCACACTGAACTGTTAGAATGAGTGTGTCCACATGGAGGTGTGCATACTGAACTGTTAGAATGAGAGTGCCCACATGGAGTTGTGCACACTGAACTGTTAGAATGAGTGTGTCCACATGGAGGTGTGCACACTGAACTCTTAGAATGAGTGTGTCCACATGGAGGTGTGCACACTGAACTCTTAGAATGAGTGTGTCCAGATTAAAAGTGTGCACACTGAACTGTTAGAATGAGTGTGCCCACATGGAGATGTGCACACTGAACTGTTAGAATGAGTGTGTCCACATGGAGGTGTGCACACTGAACTGTTAGAATGAGTATGCCCACATGGAGGTGTGCGCACTGAACTGTTAGAATGAGTGTGCCCACATGGAGTTGTGCACACTGAACTGTTAGAATGTTTGTGTCCACATGAAGGTGTGCACACTGAACTGTTAGAATGAGTGTGTCCACATGGAGGTGTGCACACTGAACTGTTAGAATGAGTGTGCCCACATGAATGTGTGCACACTGAACTGTTAGAATGAGTGTGTCCACATGGAGGTGTGCACACTGAACTGTTAGAATGATTGTGTCCACATGCAGGTGTGCACATTGAAGTGTTAGAATGAGTGTGTCCCTGTGGAGATGTGCACAATGAACTGTTAGAATGAGTGTATCCCTGTGGAGGTGAGCACACTGAACAGTTAGAATGAGTGTGTCCAAATGGAGGTGTGCACACTGAACTGTTAGAATGAGTGTGTCCACATGGAGGTGTGCACACCGAAGTATTAGAATTTGTCCACATGGAGGTGTGCACACTGAACTGTTAGAATGAGTGTGTCCACATGGAAGTGTGCACACTGAACTGTTAGAATGAGTGTGCGCACATGGAGGTGTGCACACTGAACTGTTAGAATGAGTGTGACCACATGGAGTTGTGCACACTGAACTGTTAAAATGAGTGTATCCCTGTGGAGGTGTGCACACTGAACTGTTAGAATGAGTGTGACCACATGGAGTTGTGCACACTGAACTGTTAGAATGAGTGTATCCCTGTGGAGATGTGCACACTGAACTGTTAGAATGAGTGTGTCCACATGGAGGTGTGCACACTGAACTGTTAGAATGAGTATGTCCACATGGAGGTGTAAACACTGAACTGTTAGAATGAGTGTGTCCACATGGAGGTGTGCACACTGAACTGTTAGAATGAGTGTGTCCACATGGAGTTGTAAACACTGAACTGTTAGAATGAGTGTATCCCTGTGGAGGTGTGCACACTGAACTGTTAGAATGAGTGTGTCCACATGGAGGTGTGCACACTGAACTGTTAGAATGAGTGTGTCCACATGGAGGTGTAAACACTGAACTGTTAGAATGTGTCCACATGGAGGTGTGCAAACTGAACTGTTAGAATGATAGTGTCCTCATGGAGGTGTGCACACTAAACTGTTAAAATGACTGTGCCCACATGGAGGTGTCCACACTGAACTGTTAGAATGAGTGTGTCCCTGTGGAGTTGTGCACACTGAACTGTTAGAATGATTATGTCCACATGGAGGTGTGCACCCTGAACTGTTAGAATGAGTGTATCCCTGTGGAGGTGTGCACACTGAACTGTTAGAATGAGAATGTCCACATGGAGGTGTGCACACTGAACTGTTAGAATGAGTGTGTCCACATGGAGGTGTGCACACTGAACTGTTAGAATGAGTGTGTCCACATGGAGGTGTGCACACTGAACTGTTAGAATGAGTGTGCCCACATGGAGGTGTGCACACTGAACTGTTAGAATGAGTATGCCCACATGGAGGTGTGCACACTGAACTGTTAGAATGATTGTGTCCACATGCAGGTGTGCACACTGAACTGTTAGAATGAGTGTGTCCCTCTGGAGGTTTGCACACTGAACTGTTACAATGATTATGTCCACATGGAGGTGTGCACACTGAACTGTTAGAATGAGTGTGTCATTGTGGAGGTGTGCACACTGAAATGTTAGAATGAGTGATTCCACATGGAGGTGTGCACATCGAAGTGTTAGAATTTGTCAACCTGGAGGTGTGCACACTGAAATGTTAGAATGAGTGTGTCCACATGGAGGTGTGCACACTGAATTGTTATAATGAGTGTGCCCACATGGAGGTGTGCACACTGAACTGTTAGAATGAGTGTGTCCACATGGAGGTGTGCACACTGAACTTTTAGAATGAGTGTATCCCTGTGGAGGTGTGCACACTGAACTGTTAGAATGAGTGTGTCCACATGGAGGTGTGCACACGGAACTGTTAGAATGACTGTGTCCACATTGAGGTGTGCACACTGAACTGTTAGAATGAGTGTGTCCACATGGAGGTGTGCACACTGAAATGTTAGAATGAGTGTGTCCACATGGAGGTGTGCACACTGAACTGTTAGAATGAGTGTGTCCAGATTAAAAGTGTGCACACTGAACTGTTAGAATGAGTGTGTCCACATGAAGGTGTGCACACTGAACTGTTAGAATGTTTGTGTCCACATGAAGGTGTGCACACTGAACTGTTAGAATGAGTGTGTCCACATGGAGGTGTGCACACTGAACTGTTAGAATGAGTGTGCCCACATGAAGGTGTGCACACTGAACTGTTAGAATGAGTGTGTCCACATGGAGGTGTGCACACTGAACTGTTAGAATGATTGTGTCCACATGCAGGTGTGCACATTGAACTGTTAGAATGAGTGTTTCCCTGTGGATGTGTGCACACTGAACTGTTACAATGATTATGTCCACATGGAGGTGTGCACACTGAACTATTAGAATGAGTGTGTCCCTGTGGAGGTGTGCACACTGAATTGTTAGAATGAGTGTGTCCACATGGAGGTGTGCACACTGAACTCTTAGAATGAGTGTGTCCACATGGAGGTGTGCACACAGAACTGTTAGAATGAGTGTGTCCAGATTAAAAGTGTGCACACTGAACTGTTAGAATGAGTGTGCCCACATGGAGATGTGCACACTGAACTGTTAGAATGAGTGTGTCCACATGGAGGTGTGCACACTGAACTGTTAGAATGAGTGTGTCAACATGGAGGTGTGCACAATGAACTGTTAGAATGAGTGTGTCCACATGGAGGTGTGCACACTGAACTGTTAGAATGAGTGTGCCCACATGGAAGTGTGCACACTGAACTGTTAGAATTAGTATGCCCACATGGAGTTGTGCACACTGAACTGTTAGAATGATTGTGTCCACATGCAAGTGTGCACACTGAACTGTTAGAATGAGTGTGTCCCTGTGGAGGTGTGCACACTGAACTGTTACAATGATTATGTCCACATGGAGGTGTGCACACTGAACTGTTAGAATGAGTGTGTCCCTGTGGAGGTGTGCACACTGAAATGTTAAAATGAGTGTGTCCACATGGAGGTGTGCACATCGAAGTGTTAGAATTTGTCAACATGGAGGTGTGCACACTGAACTGTTAGAATGAGTGTGCCCACATGGAGGTGTGCACACTGAACTGTTAGAATGGGTATGCCCACATGGAGGTGTGCGCACTGAACTGTTAGAATGAGTGTGCCCACATGGACGTGTGCACCCTGACCTGTTAGAATGAGTGTGTCCACATGGAGGTGTGCACACTGAACTGTTAGAAGGAGTGTGCCCACATGAAGGTGTGCACACTGAACTGTTAGAATGAGTGTGTCCACATGGAGGTGTGCACACTGAACTGTTAGAATGTGTCCACATGGAGGTGTGCAAACTGAACTGTTAGAATGATTGTGTCCTCATGGAGGTGTGCACACTAAACTGTTAAAATGACTGTGCCCACATGGAGGTGTCCACACTGAACTGTTAGAATGAGTGTGTCCACATGGAGGTGTGCACACTGAACTGTTAGAATGAGTGTGCCCACATGGAGGTGTGCACACTGAACTGTTAGAATGAGTATGCCCACATGGAGGTGTGCCACACTGAACTGTTAGAATGATTGTGTCCACATGCAGGTGTGCACACTGAACTGTTAGAATGAGTGTGTCCCTGTGGAGGTGTGCACACTGAACTGTTACAATGATTATGTCCACATGGAGGTGTGCACACTGAACTGTTAGAATGAGTGTGTCATTGTGGAGGTGTGCACACTGAAATGTTAGAATGAGTGATTCCACATGGAGGTGTGCACATCGAAGTGTTAGAATTTGTCAACCTGGAGGTGTGCACACTGAAATGTTAGAATGAGTGTGTCCACATGGAGGTGTGCACACTGAACTGTTAGAATGAGTGTGTCCACATGGAGGTGTGCACACGGAACTGTTAGAATGAGTGTGTCCACATGGAGGTGTAAACACTGAACTGTTAGAATGAGTGTGTCCACATGGAGGTGTACACACTGAACTGTTAGAATGAGTGTGTCCACATGGAGGTGTGCACACTGAACTGTTAGAATGAGTGTGTCCACATGGAGGTGTGCATACTGAAATGTTAGAATGAGAGTGCCCACATGGAGTTGTGCACTATGAACTGTTAGAATGAGTGTGTCCACATGGAGGTATGCACACTGAACTGTAAGAATGACTGTGTCAACATTGAGGTGTGCACACTGAGCTGTTAGAATGAGTGTGTCCAAATGGAGGTGTGCACACTGAAATGTTAGAATGAGTGTGTCCACATGGAGGTGTGCACACTGAACTGTTAGAATGTTTGTGTCCACATGAAGGTGTGCACACTGAACTGTTAGAATGAGTGTGTCCACATGGAGGTGTGCACACTGAACTGTTAGAATGAGTGTGCCCACATGAAGGTGTGCACACAGAACTGTTAGAATGAGTGTGTCCACATGGAGGTGTGCACACTGAACTGTTAGAATGATTGTGTCCACATGCAGGTGTGCACATTGAACTGTTAGAATGAGTGTGTCCCTGTGGAGGTGTGCACACTGAACTGTTACAATGATTATGTCCACATGGAGGTGTGCACACTGAACTATTAGAATGAGTGTGTCCCTGTGGAGGTTTGCACACTGAACTCTTAGAATGAGTGTGTCCACATGGCGGTTTGCACACTGAACTGTTAGAATGAGTGTGTCCACATGGAGGTGTGCACACTGAACTGTTAGAATGAGTGTGTCCACATGGAGGTGTGCATACTGAACTGTTAGAATGAGAGTGCCCACATGGAGTTGTGCACACTGAACTGTTAGAATGAGTGTGTCCACATGGAGGTGTGCACACTGAACTCTTAGAATGAGTGTGTCCACATGGAGGTGTGCACACTGAACTCTTAGAATGAGTGTGTCCAGATTAAAAGTGTGCACACTGAACTGTTAGAATGAGTGTGCCCACATGGAGATGTGCACACTGAACTGTTAGAATGAGTGTGTCCACATGGAGGTGTGCACACTGAACTGTTAGAATGAGTATGCCCACATGGAGGTGTGCGCACTGAACTGTTAGAATGAGTGTGCCCCCATGGAGTTGTGCACACTGAACTGTTAGAATGTTTGTGTCCACATGAAGGTGTGCACACTGAACTGTTAGAATGAGTGTGTCCACATGGAGGTGTGCACACTGAACTGTTAGAATGTGTGTGCCCACATGAATGTGTGCACACTGAACTGTTAGAATGAGTGTGTCCACATGGAGGTGTGCACACTGAACTGTTAGAATGATTGTGTCCACATGCAGGTGTGCACATTGAAGTGTTAGAATGAGTGTGTCCCTGTGGAGATGTGCACAATGAACTGTTAGAATGAGTGTATCCCTGTGGAGGTGAGCACACTGAACAGTTAGAATGAGTGTGTCCAAATGGAGGTGTGCACACTGAACTGTTAGAATGAGTGTGTCCACATGGAGGTGTGCACACCGAAGTGTTAGAATTTGTCCACATGGAGGTGTGCACACTGAACTGTTAGAATGAGTGTGTCCACATGGAAGTGTGCACACTGAACTGTTAGAATGAGTGTGCGCACATGGAGGTGTGCACACTGAACTGTTAGAATGAGTGTGACCACATGGAGTTGTGCACACTGAACTGTTAGAATGAGTGTATCCCTGTGGAGGTGTGCACACTGAACTGTTAGAATGAGTGTGACCACATGGAGTTGTGCACACTGAACTGTTAGAATGAGTGTATCCCTGTGGAGATGTGCACACTGAACTGTTAGAATGAGTGTGTCCACATGGAGGTGTGCACACTGAACTGTTAGAATGAGTGTGTCCACATGGAGGTGTAAACACTGAACTGTTAGAATGAGTGTGTCCACATGGAGGTGTGCACACTGAACTGTTAGAATGAGTATGTCCACATGGAGTTGTAAACACTGAACTGTTAGAATGAGTGTATCCCTGTGGAGGTGTGCACACTGAACTGTTAGAATGAGTGTGTCCACATGGAGGTGTGCACACTGAACTGTTAGAATGAGTGTGTCCACATGGAGGTGTAAACACTGAACTGTTAGAATGAGTGTGTCCACATGGAGGTGTGCACACTGAACTGTTAGAATGAGTGTGCCCACATGGCGGTGTGCACACTGAACTGTTAGAATGAGTGTGCCCACATGGAGGTATAAACACTGAACTGTTAGAATGAGTGTGCCCACATGGAGTTGTGCACACTGAAATGTTAGAATGAGTGTGCCCACATGGAGGTGTGCACACTGAACTGTTAGAATGACTGTGTCCCTGTGGAGGTGTGCACACTGAACTGTTAGAATGAGTGTGTCCACTTGGCGGTGTGCACACTAAACTGTTAGAATGAGTGTGTCCACTTGGAGGTGTGCACACTGAACTGTTAGAATGTGTGTGTCCACATGGAGGTGTGCACACTGAACTGTTAGAATGAGTGTGCCCACATGGAGGTGTGCACACTAAACTGTTAGAATGACTGTGTCCACATGGAGGTGTGCACACTGAACTCTTAGAATGAGGGTGTCCACATGGAGGTGTGCACACTGAACTGTTAGAATGAGGGTGTCCAGATTAAAAGTGTGCACACTGAACTGTTAGAATGAGTGTGCCCACATGGAGATGTGCACACTGAACTGTTAGAATGAGTGTGTCCACATGGAGTTGTGCACACTGAACTGTTAGAATGAGTATGCCCACATGGAGGTGTGCGCACTGAACTGTTGGAATGAGTGTGCCCACATGGAGTTGTGCACACTGAACTGTTAGAATGTTTGTGTCCACATAAAGGTGTGCACACTGAACTGTTAGAATGAGTGTGTCCACATGGAGGTGTGCACACTGAACTGTTAGAATGACTGTGTCCACGTGGAGATGTGCACACTGAACTGTTAGAATGAGTGTGTCCCTGTGGAGGTGTGCACACTGAACTGTTAGAATGAGTGTGTCCACTTGGCGGTGTGCACACTAAACTGTTAGAATGAGTGTGTCCACTTGGAGGTGTGCACTCTGAACTGTTAGAATGTGTGTGTCCACATGGAGGTGTGCACACTGAACTGTTAGAATGAGTGTGCCCACATGGAGGTGTGCACACTAAACTGTTAGAATGAGTGTGTCCACATGGAGGCGTGCACAATGAACTGTTAGAATGAGTGTGTCCACATGGAGGTGTGCACACTGAACTGTTAGAATGAGTGTGTCCACATGGAGTTGTGCACACTGAACTGTTAGAATGAGTGTGCCCACATGGAGATGTGCACACTGAACTGTTAGAATGAGTGTGTCCACATGGAGTTGTGCACACTGAACTGTTAGAATGAGTATGCCCACATGGAGGTGTGCGCACTGAACTGTTGGAATGAGTGTGCCCACATGGAGTTGTGCACACTGAACTGTTAGAATGTTTGTGTCCACATGAAGGTGTGCACACTGAACTGTTAGAATGAGTGTGTCCACATGGAGGTGTGCACACTGAACTGTTAGAATGAGTGTGCCCACATGAAGGTGTGCACACTGAACTGTTAGAATGAGTGTGTCCACATGGAGGTGTGCAAACTGAACTGTTAGAATGATTGTGTCCACATGCAGGTGTGCACATTGAACTGTTAGAATGAGTGTGTCCCTGTGGAGGTGTGCACACTGAACTGTTACAATGATTATGTCCACATGGAGGTGTGCACACTGAACTGTTAGAATGAGAGTGCAAACATGGACTTGTGCACACTGAACTGTTAGAATGATTGGGCCCACATGGAGGTGTGCACACTGAACTGTTAGAATGACTGTGTCCACATTGAGGTGTGCACACTGAACTGTTAGAATGAGTGTGCCCACATGGAGGTGTGCACACTGAACTGTTAGAATGAGTGTGTCCACATGGAGGTGTGCACACTGAATTGTTAGAATGAGTATGCACACATGGAGGTGTGCGCACTGAACTGTTAGAATGAGTGTGCCCACATGGAGTTGTGCACACTGAACTGTTAGAATGTTTGTGTCCACATGAAGGTGTGCACACTGAACTGTTAGAATGAGTGTGTCCACATGGTGGTGTGCACACTGAACTGTTAGAATGAGTGTGCCCACATGAATGTGTGCACACTGAACTGTTAGAATGAGTGTGTCCACATGGAGGTCTGCACACTGAACTGTTAGAATGATTGTGTCCACATGCAGGTGTGCACACTGAACTGTTAGGATGAGTGTGCCCACATGGAGGTGTGCACACTGAACTGTTACAATGATTATGTCCACATGGAGGTGTGCACACTGAACTGTTAGAATGAGTGTGTCCCTGTGGAGGTGTGCACACTGAACTGTTAGAATGAGTGTGTCCAGATTAAAAGTGTGCACACTGAACTGTTAGAATGAGTGTGTCCACATGGAGGTGTGCACACTGAACTGTTAGAATGAGTGTGTCCACATGGAGGTGTTCATACTGAACTGTTAGAATGAGAGTGCCCATATGGAGTTGTGCACACTGAACTGTTAGAATGAGTGTGTCCAAATGGAGGTGTGCACACTGAACTGTTAGAATGACTGTGTCCACATTGAGGTGTGCACACTGAACTGTTAGAATGAGTGTGTCCACATGGAGGTGTGCACACTGAACTGTTAGAATGAGTGTGTCCACATGGAGGTGTGCACACTGAACTCTTAGAATGAGTGTGTCCACATGGAGGTGTGCACACTGAACTGTTAGAATGAGTGTGTCCAGATTAAAAGTGTGCACACTGAACTGTTAGAATGAGTGTGCCCACATGGAGATGTGCACAATCAACTGTTAGAATGAGTGTGTCCACATGGAGGTGTGCACACTGAACTGTTAGACTGAGTATGCCCACATGGAGGTGTGCGCACTGAACTGTTAGAATGAGTGTGCCCACATGGAGGTGTGCACACTGAACTGTTAGAATGTTTGTGTCCACATGAAGGTGTGCACACTGAACTGTTAGAATGAGTGTGTCCACATGGAGGTGTGCACACTGAACTGTTAGAATGAGTGTGCCCACATGAATGTGTGCACACTGAACTGTTAGAATGAGTGTGTCCACATGGATGTGTGCACACTGAACTGTTAGAATGAGTGTGCCCACATGGAGGTGTGCACACTGAACTGTTAGAATGTTTGTGTCCACATGAAGGTGTGCACACTGAACTGTTAGAATGAGTGTGTCCACATGGAGGTGTGCACACTGAACTGTTAGAATGAGTGTGCCCACATGAATGTGTGCACACTGAACTGTTAGAATGAGTGTGTCCACATGGATGTGTGCACACTCTACTGTTAGAATGATTGTGTCCACATGCAAGTGTGCACATTGAACTGTTAGAATGAGTGTGTCCCTGTGGAGGTGTGCACACTGAACTGTTAGAATGAGTGTATACCTGTGGAGGTGTGCACACTGAACAGTTAGAATGAGTGTGTCCAAATGGAGGTGTGCACACTGAACTGTTAGAATGAGTGTGTCCACATGGAGGTGTGCACACCGAAGTGTTAGAATTTGTCCACATGGAGGTGTGCACACTGAACTGTTAGAATGAGTGTGTCCACATGGAGGTGTGCACACTGAACTGTTAGAATGAGTGTGTGCACATGGAGGTGTGCACACTGAACTGTTAGAATGAGTGTGACCACATGGAGTTGTGCACACTGAACTGTTAGAATGAGTGTATTCCTGTGGAGGTGTGCACACTGAACTGTTAGAATGAGTGTGACCACATGGAGTTGTGCACACTGAACTGTTAGAATGAGTGTATCCCTGTGGAGGTGTGCACACTGAACAGTTAGAATGAGTGGGCCCACATGGAGTTGTGCACACTGAACTGTTAGAATGAGTGTGTCCACATGGAGTTGTGCACACCGAAGTGTTAGAATTTGTCCACATGGAGGTGTGCACACTGAACTGTTAGAATGAGTGTGTCCACATGGAGGTGTGCACACTGAACTGTTAGAATTAGTGTGTGCACATGGAGGTATGCACACTGAACTGTTAGAATGAGTGTGACCACATGGAGTTGTGCACACTGAACTGTTAGAATGAGTGTATTCCTGTGGAGGTGTGCACACTGAACTGTTAGAATGAGTGTGACCACATGGAGTTGTGCACACTGAACTGTTAGAATGAGAGTATCTCTGTGGAGGTGTGCACACTGAACTGTTAGAATGAGTGTGTCCACATGGAGGTGTGCACACTGAACTGTTAGAATGAGTGTGTCCACATGGAGGTGTAAACACTGAACTGTTAGAATGAGTGTGTACACATGGAGGTGTGCACACTGAACTGTTAGAATGAGTGTGTCCACATGGAGTTGTAAACACTGAACTGTTAGAATGAGTGTATCCCTGTGGAGGTGTGCACACTGAACTGTTAGAATGAGTGTGTCCACATGGAGGTGTGCACACTGAACTGTTAGAATGAGTGTGTCCACATGGAGGTGTAAACACTGAACTGTTAGAATGAGTGTGTCCACATGGAGGTGTGCACACTGAACTGTTAGAATGAGTGTGTCCACATGGAGGTGTGCACACTGAACTTTTAGAATGAGTGTGTCCCTGTGGAGGTGTGCACACTGTACTGTTAGAATGAGTGTGTCCATGTGGAGGTGTGCACACTGAACTGTTAGGATGAGTGTGTCCACATGGAGGTGTGCACACTGAACTGTTAGAATGAGTGTGTCCACATGGAGGTGTGCACACTGAACTGTTAGAATGACTGTGTCCACATGGAGGTGTGCACACTGAACTCTTAGAATGAGTGTGTCCACATGGAGGTGTGCACACTGAAGTGTTAGAATGAGTGTGTCCAGATTAAAAGTGTGCACACTGAACTGTTAGAATGAGTGTGCCCACATGGAGATGTGCACACTGAACTGTTAGAATGAGTATGCCCACATGGAGGTGTGCGCACTGACCTGTTGGAATGAGAGTGCCCACATGGAGTTGTGCACACTGAACTGTTAGAATGTTTGTGTCCACATGAAGGTGTGCACACTGAACTGTTAGAATGAGTGTGTCCACATGGAGGTGTGCACACTGAACTGTTAGAATGAGTGTGCCCACATGAAGGTGTGCACACTGAACTGTTAGAATGAGTGTGTCCACATGGAGGTGTGCAAACTGAACTGTTAGAATGATTGTGTCCACATGCAGGTGTGCACATTGAACTGTTAGAATGAGTGTGTCCCTGTGGAGGTGTGCACACTGAACTGTTACAATGATTATGTCCACATGGAGGTGTGCACACTGAACTGTTAGAATGAGTGTGTCCCTGTGGAGGTGTGCACACTGAAATGTTAGAATGAGTGGGCCCACATGGAGGTGTGCACACTGAACTCTTAGAATGAGTGTGTCCACATGGAGGTGTGCACACTGAACTGTTAGAATGAGTGTGTCCACATGGAGGTGTGCACACTGAACTGTTAGAATGAGTGTGTCCACATGGAGGTGTGCATACTGAACTGTTAGAATGAGAGTGCCCACATGGAGTTGTGCACACTGAACTGTTAGAATGAGTGTGTCCACATGGAGGTGTGCACACTGAACTGTTAGAATGACTGTGTCCACATTGAGGTGTGCACACTGAACTGTTAGAATGAGTGTGTCCACATGGAGGTGTGCACACTGAACTGTTAGAATGAGAGTGCCCACATGGAGGGGTGCACACTGAACTCTTAGAATGAGTGTGTCCACATGGAGGTGTGCACACTGAACTGTTAGAATGAGTGTGCCGACATGGAGTTGTGCACACTGAACTGTTAGAATGTTTGTGTCCACATGAAGGTGTGCACACTGAACTGTTAGAATGAGTGTGTCCACATGGTGGTGTGCACACTGAACTGTTAGAATGAGTGTGCCCACATGAATGTGTGCACACTGAACTGTTAGAATGCGTGTGTCCACATGGAGGTGTGCACACTGAACTGTTAGAATGATTGTGTCCACATGCAGGTGTGCACATTGAACTGTTAGAATGAGTGTGTCCCTGTGGAGGTTTGCACACTGAACTGTTACAATGATTATGTCCACATGGAGGTGTGCACACTGAACTGTTAGAATGAGTGTGTCCCTGTGGAGGTGTGCACACTGAAATGTTAGAATGAGTGTGTCTACATGGAGGTGTGCACACTGAACTGTCAGAATGAGTGTGTCCACATGGAGGTGTGCACACTGAACTGTTATAATGAGTGTGTCCACATGGAGGTGTGCACACTGAACTGTTAAAATGAGTGTGTCCACATGGAGGTGTGTACACTGAACTGTTAGAATGAGTGTGTCCACATGGAGGTGTGCACACTGAACTGTTAGAATGAGTGTATCCCTGTGGAGGTGTGCACACTGAACAGTTAGAATGAGTGTGTCCAAATGGAGGTGTGCACACTGAACTGTTAGAATGAGTGTGTCCACATGGAGGTGTGCACATTGAACTGTTAGAATGAGTGTGCCCACATGGAGGTGTGCACACTGAACTGTTAGAATGAGTGTGCGCACATGGAGGTGTGCACACTGAACTGTTAGAATGAGTGTGACCACATGGAGTTGTGCACACTGAACTGTTAGAATGAGTGTATACCTGTGGAGGTGTGCACACTGAACTGTTAGAATGAGTGTGACCACATGGAGTTGTGCACACTGAACTGTTAGAATGAGTGTATCCCTGTGGAGGTTTGCACACTGAACTGTTAGAATGAGTGTGTCCACATGGAGGTGTGCACACTGAACTGTTAGAATGAGTGTGTCCACATGGAGGTGTAAACAATGAACTGTTAGAATGAGTGTGTCCAAATGGAGGTGTGCACACTGAACTGTTAGAATGAGTGTGCCCATATGGAGGTGTGCACACTGAACTGTTAGAATGAGTGTATCCCTGTGGAGGTGTGCACACTGAACTGTTAGAATGAGTGTGTCCACATGGAGGTGTGCACACTGAACTGTTAGAATGAGTGTGTCCACATGGAGGTGTAAACACTGAACTGTTAGAATGAGTGTGTCCACATGGAGGTGTGCACAATGAACTGTTAGAATGAGTGTGCCCACATGGAGGTGTGCACACTGAACTGTTAGAATGATTGTGTCCACATGCAGGTGTGCACACTGAACTGTTAGAATGAGTATGTCCCTGTGGAGGTGTGCACACTGAACTGTTACAATGATTATGTCCACATGGAGGGGTGCACACTGAAATGTTAGAATGAGTGTGTCATTGTGGAGGTGTGCACAATGAACTGTTAGAATGAGTGTGTCCACATGGAGGAATAAACACTGAACTGTTAGAATGAGTGTGCCCACATGGAGTTGTACACACTGAACTGTTAGAATGAGTGTGCCCACATAAAGGTGTGCACACTGAACTGTTAGATTGACTGTGTCCACATGGACGTGTGCACACTGAACTGTGAGAATGACTGTGTCCACGTGGAGGTGTGCACACTGAACTGTTAGAATGAGTGTGTCCCTGTGGAGGTGTGCACACTGAACTGTTAGAATTAGTGTTTCCACTTGGAGGTGTGCACACTAAACTGTTAGAATGAGTGTGTCCACTTGGAGGTGTGCACACTGAACTGTTAGAATGTGTGTGTCCACATGGAGGTGTGCACACTGAACTGTTAGAGTGAGTGTGCCCACATGGAGGTGTGCACACTAAACTGTTAGAATGAGTGTGTCCACATGGAGGTGTGCACACTGAACTATTAGAATGAGTGTGTCCCTGTGGAGGTGTGCACACTGAAATGTTAGAATGAGTGTGTCTACATGGAGGTGTGCACACTGAACTGTCAGAATGAGTGTGTCCACATGGAGGTGTGCACACTGAACTGTTATAATGAGTGTGTCCACATGGAGGTGTGCACACTGAACTGTTAAAATGAGTGTGTCCACAAGGAGGTGTGTACACTGAACTGTTAGAATGAGTGTGTCCACATGGAGGTGTGCACACTGAACTGTTAGAATGAGTGTATCCCTGTGGAGGTGTGCACACTGAACAGTTAGAATGAGTGTGTCCAAATGGAGGTGTGCACACTGAACTGTTAGAATGAGTGTGTCCACATGGAGGTGTGCACATTGAACTGTTAGAATGAGTGTGCCCACATGGAGGTGTGCACACTGAACTGTTAGAATGAGTGTGCGCACATGGAGGTGTGCACACTGAACTGTTAGAATGAGTGTGACCACATGGAGTTGTGCACACTGAACTGTTAGAATGAGTGTATCCCTGTGGAGGTGTGCACACTGAACTGTTAGAATGAGTGTGACCACATGGAGTTGTGCACACTGAACTGTTAGAATGAGTGTATCCCTGTGGAGGTGTGCACACTGAACTGTTAAAATGAGTGTGTCCACATGGAGGTGTGCACACTGAACTGTTAGAATGAGTGTGTCCACATGGAGGTGTAAACACTGAACTGTTAGAATGAGTGTGTCCAAATGGAGGTGTGCACACTGAACTGTTAGAATGAGTGTGCCCATATGGAGGTGTGCACACTGAACTGTTAGAATGAGTGTATCCCTGTGGAGGTGTGCACACTGAACTGTTAGAATGAGTGTGTCCACATGGAGGTGTGCACACTGAACTGTTAGAATGAGTGTGTCCACATGGAGGTGTAAACACTGAACTGTTAGAATGAGTGTGTCCACATGGAGGTGTGCACAATGAACTGTTAGAATGAGTGTGCCCACATGGAGGTGTGCACACTGAACTGTTAGAATGATTATGCCCACATGGAGGTGTGCACACTGAACTGTTAGAATGATTGTGTCCACATGCAGGTGTGCACACTGAACTGTTAGAATGAGTATGTCCCTGTGGATGTGTGCACACTGAACTGTTACAATGATTATGTCCACATGGAGGTGTGCACACTGAACTGTTAGAATGAGTGTGTCATTGTGGAGGTGTGCACAATGAACTGTTAGAATGAGTGTGTCCACATGGAGGAATAAACACTGAACTGTTAGAATGAGTGTGCCCACATTGAGTTGTACACACTGAACTGTTAGAATGAGTGTGCCCACATAAAGGTGTGCACACTGAACTGTTAGATTGACTGTGTCCACATGGACGTGTGCACACTGAACTGTGAGAATGACTGTGTCCACGTGGAGGTGTGCACACTGAACTGTTAGAATGAGTGTGTCCCTGTGGAGGTGTGCACACTGAACTGTTAGAATTAGTGTTTCCACTTGGAGGTGTGCACACTAAACTGTTAGAATGAGTGTGTCCACTTGGAGGTGTGCACACTGAACTGTTAGAATATGTGTGTCCACATGGAGGTGTGCACACTGAACTGTTAGAGTGAGTGTGCCCACATGGAGGTGTGCACACTAAACTGTTAGAATGAGTGTGTCCACATGGAGGTGTGCACACTGAACTGTTAGAATGAGTGTGTCCACATGGAGGTGTGCACACTGAACTGTTAGAATGAGTGTGTCCACATGGAGGTGTGCATACTGAACTGTTAGAATGAGAGTGCCCACATGGAGTTGTGCACACTGAACTGTTAGAATGAGTGTGTCCACATGGAGGTGTGCACACTGAACTGTTAGAATGAATGTGTCCACATTGAGGTGTGCACACTGAACTGTTAGAATGAGTGTGTCCACATGGAGGTGTGCACACTGAACTGTTAGAATGACTGTGTCCACATGGAGGTGTGCACACTGAACTCTTAGAATGAGTGTGTCCACCTGGAGTTGTGCACACTGAACTGTTTGAAAGAGTGTGTCCAGATTAAAAGTATGCACACTGAACTGTTAGAATGCGTGTGCCCACATGGAGATGTGCACACTGAACTGTTAGAATGAGTGTGTCCACATGGAGGTGTGCACACTGAACTGTTAGATTGAGTATGCCCACATGGAGGTGTGCGCCCTGAACTGTTAGATTGAGTGTGCCCACATGGAGGTGTGCACACTGAACTGTTAGAATGTTTGTGTCCACATGAAGGTGTGCACACTGAACTGTTAGAATGAGTGTGTCCACATGGAGGTGTGCACACTGAACTGTTAGAATGAGTGTGCCCACATGGAAGTGTGCACACTGAACTGTTAGAATGACTGTGTCCACATGGACGTGTGCACACTGAACTGTTAGAATGAGTGTGTCCACATGGAGGTGTGCACACTGAACTGTTAGAATGAGTGTGTCCCTGTGGAGTTGTGCACAGTGAACTGTTAGAATTAGTGTGTCCACTTGGAGGTGTGCACACTAAACTGTTAGAATGAGTGTGTCCACTTGGAGGTGTGCACACTGAACTGTTAGAATGTGTGTGTCCACATGGAGGTGTGCACAATGAACTGTTAGAATGAGTGTGTCCACATGGATGTGTGCACTCTGAACTGTTAGAATGAGTGTGCCCACATGGAGGTGTGCACACTGAACTGTTAGAATGAGTGTGTCCACATGGAGGTATGCATACTGAACTGTTAGAATGAGAGTGCCCACATGGAGTTGTGCACACTGAACTGTTAGAATGAGGTGTCCACATGGAGGTGTGCACACTGAACTGGTAGAATGACTGTGTCCACATTGCGGTGTGAACACTTAACTGTTAGAATGAGTGTGTCCACATGGAGGTGTGCACACTGAACTGTTAGAATGAGTGTGTCCACATGGAGGTGTGCACACTGAACTCTTAGAATGAGTGTGTCCACATGGAGGTGTGCACACTGAACTGTTAGAATGAGTGTGTCCAGATTAAAAGTGTGCACACTGAACTGTTAGAATGAGAGTGCCCACATGGAGATGTGCACACTGAACTGTTAGAATGAGTGTGTCCACATGGAGGTGTGCACACTGAACTGTTAGATAGAGTATGCCCACATGGAGGTGTGCGCACTGAACTGTTAGAATGAGTGTGCCCACATGGAGGTGTGCACACTGAACTGTTAGAATGTTTGTGTCCACATGAAGGTGTGCACACTGAACTGTTAGAATGAGTGTGTCCACATGGAGGTGTGCACACTGAACTGTTAGAATGAGTGTGCCCACATGAAGGTGTGCACACTGAACTGTTAGAATGAGTGTGTCCACATGGAGGTGTGCACACTGAACTGTTAGAATGATTGTGTCCACATGCAGGTGTGCACATTAAACTGTTAGAATGAGTGTGTCCCTGTGGAGGTGTGCACACTGAACTGTTACAATGATTTTGTCCACATGGAGGTGTGCACACTGAACTGTTAGAATGAGTGTGTCCCTGTGGAGGTGTGCACACTGAAATGTTAGAATGAGTGTGTCTACATGGAGGTGTGCACACTGAACTGTTAGAATGAGTGTGTCCACATGGTGCTGTGCACACTGAACTGTTAGAATGAGTGTGTCCACATGGAGGTGTGCACACTGAACTGTTATAATGAGTGTGCCCACATGTAGGTGTGCACACTGAACTGTTAGAATGAGTGTGTCCACATGGAGGTGTGCACACTGAACTGTTAGAATGACTGTGTCCACATGGAGGTGTGCACACTGAAGAGTTAGAATGAGTGTGTCTAAATGGAGGTGTGCACACTGAACTGTTAGATTGAGTGTGTCCACATGGAGATGTGCACACCAAGTGTTAGAATTTGTCCACATGGAGGTGTGCACACTTAACTGTTAGAATGAGTATGTCCACATGCAGGTGTGCACACTGAACTGTTAGAATGAGTATGTCCACATGCAGGTGTGCACACTGAACTGTTAGAATGAGTGTGTCCACATGGAGGTGTGCACACTGAACTGTTGGAATGAGTGTGTCCACATGGACGTGTAAACACTGAACTGTTAGAATGAGTGTGTCCACATGGAGGTGTGCACACTGAACTGTTAGAATTAGTGTGCCCACATGGAGGTGTGCACACTGAACTGTTAGAATGAGTGTGTCCACATGGAGGTGTGCACACTGAACTGTTAGAATGAGTGTGTCCCTGTGGAGGTGTGCACCCTGAAATGTTAGAATGAGTGTGTCCACATGGAGGTGTATACACCAAAGTGTTAGAATTTGTCCACATGGAGGTGTGCACACTGAAATGTTAGAATGAGTTTGTCCACATGGAGGTGTGCACACTGAACTGTTAGAATGAGTGTGTCCACATGGAGGTGAGCATACTGAACTGTTAGAATGAGTGTGTCCACCTGGAGGTGTGCACACTGAACTGTTAGAATTAGTGTGCCCACATGGAGGTGTGCACACTGAACTGTTAGAATGAGTGTGTCCACATGGAGGTGTGCACACTGAACTGTTAGAATGAGTGTGTCCCTGTGGAGGTGTGCACACTGAAATGTTAGAATGAGTATGTCCACATGGAGGTGTATACACCAAAGTGTTAGAATTTGTCCACATGGAGGTGTGCACACTGAAATGTTAGAATGAGTTTGTCCACATGGAGGTGTGCACACTGAACTGTTTTAATGAATGTGTCCACACGGAGGTGTGCATACTGAACTGTTAGAATGAGTGTGTCCACATGGGGGTGTGCACACTGAACTGTTAGAATGAGTGTATCCCTGTGGAGGTGTGCACACTGAACTGTTAGAATAAGTGTGTCCACATGGAGGTGTGCACACTGAACTGTTAGAATGAGTGTGCCCACATGGAGGTGTAAACACTGAACTGTTAGAATGAGTGTGCCCACATGAAGTTGTGCACACTGAACTGTTAGAATGAGTGTGTTCACATGGAGGTGTCCACACTGAAGTGTTAGAATGAATGTGCCCACATGGAGTTGCGCACACTGAACTGTTAGAATGAGTGTGTTCACATGGAGGTGTGCACACTGAACTGTTAGAATGAGTGTGCCCACATGGAGTTGTGCACACTGAACTGTAAGAATGACTGTGTCCACATGGAGGTGTGCACACTGAACTGTTAGAATGAGTGTGCCCACATGGAGTTGCGAACACTGAACTGTTAGAATGAGTGTGTCCACATGGAGTTGTGCACACTGAACCGTTAGAATGACTGTGTCCACGTGGAGGTGTGCACACTGAACTGTTAGAATGAGTGTGTCCCTGTGGATGTGTGCACACTGAATGTTAGAATGAGTGTGTCCACATGGAGGTGTGCACACTGAACTGTTAGAATGAGTATGCCCACATGGAGGTGTGCAGTCAACTGTTAGAAGGAGTGTGCCCATATGGAGGTGTGCACACTGAACTGTTAGAATGAGTGTGCCGACATGGAAGTGTGCACACTGAACTGATAGAATGAGTGTGCCCACATGTAGGATGTGCGCACTGAACTGTTACAATGAGTGGGCCCACATGGAGGTGTGCACACTGAACTGTTAGAATGAGTGTGTCCACATGGAGGTGTGCACACTGAACTGTTAGAATGAGTGTGTCCACATGGAGGTGTGCAAACTGAACTGTTAGAATGAGTGTGCCCACATGGAGGTGTGCACATTGAACTGTTAGAATGAGTGTGCCCACATGGAGTTGTGCACACTGAACTGTTAGAATGAGTGTGTCCCTGTGGAGGTGTGCACACTGAACTGTTAGAATGATTATGTCCACATGGAGGTGTGCACACTGAACTGTTAGAATGAGTGTGTCCACATGGAGGTGTGCACACTGAAATGTTAGAATGTGTGTGTCCACATGGAGGTGTGCACACTGAACTGTTAGAATGAGTGTGTCCACATGGAAGTGTGCACACTGAACTGTTAGAATGAGTGTGCCCACATGGAGGTGTGCACACTGAACTGTTAGAATGAGTGTGTCCACATGGAGGTGTGCACACTGAACTGTTAGATTGAGTGTATCCCTGTGGAGGTGTGCACACTGAACAGTTAGAATGAGTGTGTCCAAATGGAGGTGTGCACACTGAACTGTTAGAATGAGTGTGTCCACATGGAGGTGTGCACACCGAAGTGTTAGAATTTGTCCACATGGAGGTGTGCACACTGAACTGTTAGAATGAGTGTGTCCACATGGAGGTGTGCACACTGAACTGTTAGAATGAGTGTGCCCACATGGAGTTGTGCACACTGAACTGTTAGAATGAGTGTGTCCCTGTGGAGGTGTGCACACTGAACTGTTAGAATGATTATGTCCACATGGAGGTGTGCACACTGAACTGTTAGAATGAGTGTGTCCACATGGAGGTGTGCACACTGAAATGTTAGAATGTGTGTGTCCACATGGAGGTGTGCACACTGAACTGTTAGAATGAGTGTGTCCACATGGAAGTGTGCACACTGAACTGTTAGAATGAGTGTGCCCACATGGAGTTGTGCACACTGGACTGTTAGAATGAGTGTGTCCACATGGAGGTGTGCACACTGAACTGTTAGAATGAGTGTATCCCTGTGGAGGTGTGCACACCGAAGTGTTAGAATTTGTCCACATGGAGGTGTGCACACTGAACTGTTAGAATGAGTGTGTCCACATGGAGGTGTGCACACTGAACTGTTAGAATGAGTGTGCCCACATGGAGGTGTGCACCCTGAACTGGTAGAATGAGTGTGCGCACATGGAGGTGTGCACACTGAACTGTTAGAATGAGTGTGACCACATGGAGGTGTGAACACTGAACTGTTAGAATGAGTGTATCCCTGTGGCGGTGTGCACACTGAACTCTTAGAATGAGTGTGTCCACATGGAGTTGTGCACACTGAACTGTTAGAATGAGTGTATCCCTGTGGAGGTGTACACACTGAACTGTTAGAATGAGTGTATCCACATGGAGGTGTGCACACTGAACTGTTAGAATGAGTGTGTCCACATGGAGGTGTAAACAATGAACTGTTAGAATGAGTGTGTCCACATGGAGGTGTGCACACTGAACTGTTAGAATGAGTGTGCCCACATGGAGGTGTGCACACTGAACTGTTAGAATGACTGTGTCCACATTTACGTGTGCACACTGAACTGTTAGAATGAGTGTGTCCCTGTGGAGGTGTGCACACTGAACTGTTAGAATGAGGGTGTCCACATGGAGGTGTAAACAATGAACTGTTAGAATGAGTGTGTCCACATGGAGGTGTGCACACTGAACTGTTAGAATGAGTATGCCCACATGGAGGTGTGCACACTGAATTGCTAGAATGATTGTGTCCACATGTAGGTGTACACACTGAACTGTTAGAATGAATGTATCCCTGTGGAGGTGTGCACACTGAACTGTTAGAATGATTATGTCCACATGGAGGTGTGAACACTGAACTGTTAGAATTAGTGTGTCCCTGTGTAGGTGTGCACACTGAAATGATAGAATGAGTGTGTCCACATGGAGGTGTGCACACTGAAGTGTTAGAAGGAGCATGCCCACATGAAGGTGTGCACACTGAACTGTTAGAATGAGTGTGTCCACATGGAGGTGTCCACACTGTACTGTTAGAATGTGTCCACATGGAGGTGTGCACACTGAACAGTTAGAATGATTGTGTCCTCATGGAGGTGTGCACACTGAACTGTTAAAATGACTGTGCCCACATGGAGCTGTGCACACTGAACTGTTAGAATGAGTGTGTCCACATGGAGGTGTGCAAACTGAACTGTTAGAATGAGTGTGTCCTCATGGAGGTGTGCACACTGAACTGTTAGAATGATTGTGTCCACATGGAGGTGTGCACACTGAACTGTTAGAATGAGTGTTTCCCCTTGGAGGTGTGCACACTGAACTGTTAGAAAGATTATGTCCACATGGAGGTGTGCACACTGAACTGTTAGAATGAGTGTATCCCTGTGGAGGTGTGCACACTGAACTGTTAGAATGAGTGTGTCCACATGGAGGTGTGCACACTGAACTGTTAGAATGAGTGTGTGCACATGGAGTTGTGCACACTGAACTGTTAGAATGAGTGTGCCCACATGGAGGTGTGCACACTGAACTGTTAGAATGAGTGTGCCCACATGGAGGTGTGCACACTGAACTGTTTGAATGAGTGTGCCCACATGGAGGTGTGCACACTGAACTGTTAGAATGAGTGTGCCCACATGGAGGTGTGCACACTGAACTGTTTGAATGAGTGTGCCCACATGGAGGTGTGCACACTGAACTGTTAGAATGAGTGTGTCCACATGGAGTTGTGCACACTGAACTGTTAGAATGAGTGTATCCCTGTGGAGGTGTGCACACTGAACTGTTAGAATGAGTGTGTCCACATGGAGGTGTGCACACTGAACTGTTAGAATGAGTGTGTCCACATGGAGGTGTAAACACTGAACTGTTAGAATGAGTTTGTCCACATGGAGGTGTGCACACTGAACTGTTAAAATGAGTGTGCCCACATGGAGGTGTGCACACTGAACTGTTAGAATGAGTGTGTCCACATGGAGTTGTGCACACTGAACTGTTAGAATGAGTGTGCTCACATGGAGGTGTGCACACTGAACTGTTAGAATGAGTGTTCCCACATGGAGTTGTGCACACTGAACTGTTAGAATGAGTGTGTCCACATGGCCGTGTCCACACTAAAGTGGTAGAATGAGTGTGCCCACATGGAGGTGTGCACACTGAACTGTTAGAATGACTGTGTCCACATGGAGGTGTGCACACTGAAATGTTAGAATGAGTGTGCCCACATGGAGTTGTGCACACTGAACTGTTAGGATGACTGTGTCCACATGGACGTGCGCACACTGAACTGTTAGAATGACTGTGTCCACGTGGAGGTGTGCACACTGAACTGTTAGAATGTGTGTGTCCACATGGAGGTGTGCACACTGAACTGTTAGAATGAGTGTGCCCACATGGAGGTATAAACACTGAACTGTTAGAATGAGTGTGTCCACATGGAGGTGTGCACACTGAAATGTTAGAATGATTGTGTCCACATGGAGGTGTGCACACCGAAGTGTTAGAATTTGTCCACATGGAGGTGTGCACACTGAACTGTTAGAATGAATGTTTCCACATGGAGGTGTGCACACTGAACTGTTAGAATGAGTGTGCCCACATGGAGGTGTGCACACTGAACTGTTAGAATGAGTGTGCGCACATGGAAGTGTGCACACTGAACTGTTAGAATGAGTGTGCTCAAATGGAGTTGTGCACACTGAACTGTTAGAATGAGTGTGTCCACATGGAGGTGTGCACACTGAAATGTTAGAATGAGTGTGTCCACATGGAAGTGTGCACACTGAACTGTGAGAATGAGTGTGCCCACATGGAGGTGTGCACACTGAACTGTTAGAATGAGTGTGTCTACATGGAGGTGTGCACACCGAATTGTTAGAATTTTTCCACATGAAGGTGTGCACACTGAACTGTTAGAATGAGTGTGCCCACATGGAGATGTGCACACTGAACTGTTAGAATGAGTGTGTCCACATGGAGGTGTGCACACTGAACTGTTAGAATGAGTGTGTCCACATGGAGGTGTAAACAATGAACTGTTAGAATGAGTGTGTCCACATGGAGGTGTGCACACTGAACTGTTAGAATGAGTGTGCCCACATGGAGGTGTGCACACTGAACTGTTAGAATGACTGTGTCCACATTTACGTGTGCACACTGAACTGTTAGAATGAGTGTGTCCCTGTGGAGGTGTGCACACTGAACTGTTAGAATGAGGGTGTCCACATGGAGGTGTAAACAATGAACTGTTAGAATGAGTGTGTCCACATGGAGGTGTGCACACTGAACTGTTAGAATGAGTATGCCCACATGGAGGTGTGCACACTGAATTGCTAGAATGATTGTGTCCACATGTAGGTGTACACACTGAACTGTTAGAATGAATGTATCCCTGTGGAGGTGTGCACACTGATCTGTTAGAATGATTATGTCCACATGGAGGTGTGAACACTGAACTGTTAGAATTAGTGTGTCCCTGTGTAGGTGTGCACACTGAAATGATAGAATGAGTGTGTCCACATGGAGTTGTGCACACTGAACTGTTAGAATGAGTCTGTCCACATGGAGGTGTGCACACTGAACTGTAAGAATGACTGTGTCCACATGGAGGTGTGCACACTGAACTGTTAGAATGAGTGTGTCCACATGGAGGTGTTCACACTGAACTGTTAGAATGAGTGTGTCCGCATGGAGGTGTGCACATTGAACTCTTAGAATGAGTGTGTCCACATGGAGGTGTGCACACTGAACTGTTAGAAAGAGTGTGTCCACATTAAAAGTGTGCACACTGAACTGTTAGAATGAGTGTGCCCACATGGAGATGTGCACACTGAACTGTTAGAATGAGTGTGTCAACATGGAGGTGTGCACACTGAACTGTTAGAATGAGTATGCCCACATGGAGGTGTGCGCACTGAACTGTTAGAATGAGTGTGTCCACATAGAGTTGTGCACACTGAACTGTTAGAATGAGTGTGTCCACATGAAGCTGTGCACACTGAAGTGTTAGAATGAGTGTGCCCACATGGAGTTGTGCACACTGAACTGTTAGAATGATTGTGCCCACATGGAGGTGTGCACACTGAACTGTTAGAATGTTTGTGTCCACATGAAGGTGTGCACACTGAACTGTTAGAATGAGTGTGTCCACATGGAGGTGTGCACACTGAAGTGTTAGAAGGAGCATGCCCACATGAAGGTGTGCACACTGAACTGTTAGAATGAGTGTGTCCACATGGAGGTGTCCACACTGTACTGTTAGAATGTGTCCACATGGAGGTGTGCACACTGAACTGTTAGAATGATTGTGTCCTCATGGAGGTGTGCACACTGAACTGTTAAAATGACTGTGCCCACATGGAGCTGTGCACACTGAACTGTTAGAATGAGTGTGTCCACATGGAGATGTGCAAACTGAACTGTTAGAATGAGTGTGTCCTCATGGAGGTGTGCACACTGAACTGTTAGAATGAGTGTTTCCCCTTGGAGGTGTGCACACTGAACTGTTAGAATGAGTGTGTCCACATGGAGGTGTGCACACTGAACTGTTAGAATGAGTGTGTGCACATGGAGTTGTGCACACTGAACTGTTAGAATGAGTGTGCCCACATGGAGGTGTGCACACTGAACTGTTAGAATGAGTATGCCCACATGGAGGTGTGCACACTGAACTGTTAAAATGATTGTGTCCACATGCAGGTGTGCACACTGAACTGTTAGAATGAGTGTGTCCCTGTGGAGGTGTGCACACTGAATTGTTAGAATGAGTGTGCCCACATGGAGGTGTGCACACTGAACTGTTTGAATGAGTGTGCCCACATGGAGGTGTGCACACTGAACTGTTAGAATGAGTGTGTCCACATGGAGGTGTGCACACTGAACTGTTAGAATGAGTGTGTCCACATGGAGGTGTAAACACTGAACTGTTAGAATGAGTTTGTCCACATGGAGGTGTGTACACTGAACTGTTAAAATGAGTGTGCCCACATGGAGGTGTGCACACTGAACTGTTAGAATGAGTGTGTCCACATGGAGTTGTGCACACTGAACTGTTAGAATGAGTGTGCCCACATGGAGGTGTGCACACTGAACTGTTAGAATGAGTGTTCCCACATGGAGTTGTTCACACTGAACTGTTAGAATGAGTGTGTCCACATGGCCGTGTCCACACTAAAGTGTTAGAATGAGTGTGCCCACATGGAGGTGTGCACACTGAACTGTTAGAATGACTGTGTCCACATGGAGGTGTGCACACTGAAATGTTAGAATGAGTGTGCCCACATGGAGTTGTGCACACTGAACTGTTAGGATGACTGTGTCCACATGGACGTGCGCACACTGAACTGTTAGAATGACTGTGTCCACGTGGAGGTGTGCACACTGAACTGTTAGAATGAGTGTGCCCACATGGAGGTGTGCACACTGAAGTGTTAGAATGAGTGTGCGCACATGGAGGTGTGCACACTGAACTGTTAGAATGAGTGTGCTCAAATGGAGTTGTGCACACTGAACTGTTAGAATGAGTGTGTCCACATGGAGGTGTGCACACTGAAATGTTAGAATGAGTGTGTCCACATGGAAGTGTGCACACTGAACTGTGAGAATGACTGTGCGCACATGGAGGTGTGCACACTGAACTGTTAGAATGAGTGTGTCTACATGGAGGTGTGCACACCGAATTGATAGAATTTTTCCACATGGAGGTGTGCACACTGAACTGTTAGAATGAGTGTGTCCACATGGAGTTGTGCACACTGAACTGTTAGAATGAGTGTGCCCACATGGAGGTGTGCACACGGAACTGTTAGAATGAGTATGCCCACATGGAGGTGTGCACACTGATCTGTTAGAATGAGTGGGCCCACATGGAGGTGTGCACACTGAACTGTTAGAATGAGTGTGTCCCTGTGGAGGTGTGCACACTGAACTGTTAGAATGATTATGTCCACATGGAGGTGTGCACACTGAACTGTTAGAATGAGTGTGTCCCAGTGGAGGTGTGCACACTGAAATGTTAGAATGAGTGTGTCTACATGGAGGTGTGCACACTGTACTGTTAGAATGAGTGTGTAAACATTTACGTGTGCACACTGGACTATTAGAATGAGTGTGTCCACATGGAGGTGTGCACACTGAACTTTTAGAATGAGTGTGTCCCTGTGGAGGTGTGCACACTGAAATGTTAGAATGAGTGTGTCCACATGGAGGTGTGCACATCGAAGTGTTAGAATTTGTCAACATGGAGGTGTGCACACTGAAATGTTAGAATGAGTTTGCCCACATGGAGGTGTGCACACTGAACTGTTAGAATGAGTGTGTCCACATGGAGGTGTGCACACTGAACTGTTAGAATGAGTGTGCCCACATGGAGGTGTGCACACTGAACTGTTAGAATGAGTGTGCCCACATGGAGGTGTGCACACTGAACTGTTAGAATGAGTGTGCCCACATGGAGGTGTAAACACTGAACTGTTAGAATGAGTGTGCCCAAATGGAGCTGTGCAAACTGAACTGTTAGAATGTGTCCACATGGACGTGTGCACACTGAACTGTTAGAATGTGTCTTCATGGAGGTGTGCACACTGAACTGTTAGAATGAGTGTGTCCACATGGAGGTGTGCAAACTGAACTGTTAGAATGAGTGTGTTTACATGGAGTTGTGCACACTGATCTGTTAGAATGAGTGGGCCCACATGGAGGTGTGCACACTGAACTGTTAGAATGAGTATGCCCACATGGAGGTGTGCACACTGAACTGTTAGAATGATTGTGTCCACATGCAGGTGTGCACACTGAACTGTTAGAATGATTGTGTCCACATGCAGGTGTGCACACTGAACTGTTAGAATGAGTGTGTCCACATGGAGGTGCGCACACTGAACTGTTACAATGATTATGTCCACATCGTGGTGTGCACACTGAACTGTTAGAATGAGTGTGTCCCTGTGGAGGTGTGCACACTGTAATGTTAGAATGAGTGTGTCCACATGGAGGTGTGCACATCGAAGTCTTAGAATTTGTCAACATAGAGGTGTGCACACTGAAATGTTAGAATGAGTGTGTCCACATGGAGGTGTGCACACTGAATTGTTATATGAGTATGCCCACATGGAGGTGTGCACACTGAACTGTTAGAATGAGTGTGCCCACATAGAGGTGTGCACACTGAACTGTTAGAATGAGTGTGTCCCTGTGGAGGTGTGCACACTGAACTGTTAGAATGAGTGTATCCCTTTGGAGGAGTGAACACTGAACTGTTAGAATGAGTGTGTCCACATGGAGGTGTGCACATTGAATTGTTAGAATGATTGTGTCCACATGTAGGTGTACACACTGTACTGTTAGAATGAGTGTGTCCCTGTGGAGGTGTGCACACTGAACTGTTAGAATGATTATGTCCTCATGGAGGTGTGAACACTGAACTGTTAGATTTAGTGTGTCCCTGTGTAGGTGTGCACACTGAAATGATAGAATGAGTGTGTCCACATGGAGGTGTGCACACTGAACTGTTAGAATGAGTGTGTCCACATGGAGGTGTGCATACTGAACTGTTAGAATGAGTGTGCCCACATGGAGTTGTGCACACTGAACTGTTAGAATGAGTGTGTCCACATGGAGGTGTGCACACTGAACTGTTAGAATGATTGTGTCCACATGGAGGTGTGCACACTGAACTGTTAGAATGAGTGTGTCCACATGGAGGTGTGCACACTGAACTGTAAGAATGAGTGTGTCCACATGGATGTGTGCACACTGAACTCTTAGAATGAGTGTGTCCACATGGAGGTGTGCACACTGAACTGATAGAATGAGGGTGTCCACATTAAAAGTGTGCACACTGAACTCTTAGAATGAGTGTGCCCACTTGGAGATGTGCACACTGAACTGTTAGAATGAGTGTGTCCACATGGAGGTGTGCACATTGAACTGTTAGAATGAGTATGCCCACATGGAGTTGTGCGCACTGACCTGTTAGAATGAGTGTGCACACATGGAGGTGTGCACCCTGAACTGTTAGAATGTTTGTGTCCACATGAAGGTGTGCACACTGAACTGTTAGAATGAGTGTGTCCACATGGAGGTGTGCACACTGAATTGTTAGAAGGAGCATGCACACATGAAGGTGTGCACACTGAACTGTTAGAATGAGTGTGTCCACATGGAGGTGTGCACACTGAACTGTTAGAATGTGTCCACATGGAGGTGTGCACACTTAACTGTTAGAATGATTGTGTGCTCATGGAGGTATGCACACTGAACTGTTAAAATGACTGTGCCCACATGGAGGTGTCCACACTGAACTGTTAGAATGAGTATGCCCACATGGAGGTGTAAACACTGAACTGTTAGAATGAGTGTGCCCACATGAAGGTGTGCACACTGAACTGTTAGAATGAGTGTGTTCACATGGAGGTGTCCACACTGAAGTGTTAGAATGAGTGTGCCCACATGGAGTTGCGCACACTGAACTGTTAGAATGAGTGTGTCCACATGGAGGTGTGCACACTGAACTGTTAGAATGAGTGTGCCCACATGGAGTTGTGCACACTGAACTGTAAGAATGACTGTGTCCACATGGAGGTGTGCACACTGAACTGTTAGAATGAGTGTGCCCACATGGAGTTGCGAACACTGAACTGTTAGAATGAATGTGTCCACATGGAGGTGTGCACACTGAACTGTTAGAATGACTGTGTCCACGTGGAGCTGTGCACACTGAACTGTTAGAATGAGTGTGTCCCTGTGTAGGTGTGCACACTGAATGTTAGAATGAGTGTGTCCACATGGAGGTGTGCACACTGAACTGTTAGAATGAGTATGCCCACATGGAGGTGTGCACTCAACTTTTAGAAGGAGTGTGCCCATATGGAGGTGTGCACACTGAACTGTTAGAATGAGTGTGCCGACATGGAAGTGTGCACACTGAACTGTTAGAATGAGTGTGCCCACATGTAGGATGCGCACACTGAACTGTTAGAATGAGTGGGCCCACATGGAGGTGTGCACACTGAACTGTTAGAATGAGTGTGTCCACATGGAGGTGTGCACACTGAACTGTTAGAATGAGTGTGCCCACATGGAGGTGTGCACATTGAACTGTTAGAATGAGTGTGCCCACATGGAGTTGTGCACACTGAACTGTTAGAATGACTGTGTCCACATGGAGGTGTGCACACTGAACTGTTAGAATGAGTGTGCCCACATGCAGGGGTGCACACTGAACTGTTAGAATGAGTGTATCCCGGTGGAGGTGTGCACAGTGAACAGTTAGAATGAGTGTGTCCACATGGAGGTGTGCACACTGAACTGTTAGAATGAGTGTGTCCACATGGAGGTGTGCACACTGAACTGTTAGAATGAGTATGCCCACATGGAGGTGTGCACACTGAACTGTTAGAATGATTGTGTCCACATGCAGGTGTACACACTGAAATGTTAGAATGAGTGTGTCCCTCGGGAGGTGTGCACACTGAACGGTTAGAATGATTATGTCCACATGGAGGTGTGCACACTGAACTGTTAGAATGAGTGTGTCCACATGGAGGTGTGCACACTGAAATGTTAGAATGTGTGTGTCCACATGGAGGTGTGCACACTGAACTGTTAGAATGAGTGTGTCCACATGGAAGTGTGCACACTGAACTGTTAGAATGAGTGTGCCCACATGGAGTTGTGCACACTGAACTGTTAGAATGAGTGTGTCCACATGGAGGTGTGCACACTGAACTGTTAGAATGAGTGTATCCCTGTGGAGTTGTGCACACTGAACAGTTAGAATGAGTGTGTCCACATGGAGGTGTGCAAACTGAACTGTTAGAATGAGTGTGCCCACATGGAGGTGTGCACATTGAACTGTTAGAATGAGTGTGCCCACATGGAGTTGTGCACACTGAACTGTTAGAATGACTGTGTCCACATGGAGGTGTGCACACTGAACTGTTAGAATGAGTGTGCCCACATGCAGGGGTGCACACTGAACTGTTAGAATGAGTGTATCCCTGTGGAGGTGTGCACAGTGAACTGTTAGAATGAGTGTGTCCACATGGAGTTGTGCACACTGAACTGTTAGAATGAGTGTGTCCCTGTGGAGGTGTGCACACTGAACTGTTAGAATGATTATGTCCACATGGAGGTGTGCACACTGAACTGTTAGAATGAGTGTGTCCACATGGAGGTGTGCACACTGAAATGTTAGAATGTGTGTGTCCACATGGAGGTGTGCACACTGAACTGTTAGAATGAGTGTGTCCACATGGAAGTGTGCACACTGAACTGTTAGGATGAGTGTGCCCACATGGAGTTGTGCACACTGAACTGTTAGAATGAGTGTGTCCACATGGAGGTGTGCACACTGAAATGTTAGAATGAGTGTATCCCTGTGGAGTTGTGCACACTGTACAGTTAGAATGAGTGTGTCCAAATGGAGGTGTGCACACTGAACTGTAAGAATGAGTGTTCCCACATGGAGTTGTGCACACTGAACTGTTAGAATGAGTGTGCGCACATGGAGGTGTGCACACTGAACTGTTAGAATGAGTGTGACCACATGGAGGTGTGCACACTGAACTGTTAGAATGAGTGTATCCCTGTGGAGGTGTGCACACTGAACTGTTAGAATGAGTGTGACCACATGGAGTTGTGCACACTGAACTGTTAGAATGAGTGTATCCCTGTGGAGGTGTGCACACTGAACTGTTAGAATGAGTGTGTCCACATGGAGGTGTGCACACTGAACTGTTAGAATGAGTGTGTCCACATGGAGGTGTAAACAATGAACTGTTAGAATGAGTGTGTCCACATGGAGGTGTGCACAATTAACTGTTAGAATGAGTGTGCCCACATGGAGGTGTGCACACTGAACTGTTAGAATGACTGTGTCCACATTTACGTGTGCACACTGAACTGTTAGAATGACTGTGTCCACGTGGCGGTGTGCACACTGAACTGTTAGAATGAGTGTGTCCCTGTGGAGGTGTGCACACTGAACTGTTAGAATGAGTGTGTCCCTGTGGAGGTGTGCACACTGAACTGTTAGAATGATTATGTCCACATGGAGGTGTGCACACTGATCTGTTAGAATGAGTGTGTCCACATGGAGGTGTGCACACTGAAATGTTAGAATGTGTGTGTCCACATGGAGGTGTGCACACTGAACTGTTAGAATGAGTGTGTCCACATGGAAGTGTGCACACTGAACTGTTAGAATGAGTGTGCCCACATGGAGTTGTGCACACTGAACTGTTAGAATGAGTGTGTCCACATGGAGGTGTGCACACTGAACTGTTAGAATGAGTGTATCCCTGTGGAGTTGTGCACACTGAACAGTTAGAATGAGTGTGTCCAAATGGAGGTGTGCACAATGAACTGTAAGAATGAGTGTGCCCACATGGAGGTGTGCACACTGAACTGTTAGAATGAGTGTGTGCACATGGAGGTGTGCACACTGAACTGTTAGAATGAGTGTGACCACATGGAGGTGTGCACACTGAACTGTTAGAATGAGTGTATCCCTGTGGAGGTGTGCACACTGAACTGTTAGAATGAGTGTGACCACATGGAGTTGTGCACACTGAACTGTTAGAATGAGTGTATCCCTGTGGAGGTGTGCACACTGAAATGTTAGAATGAGTGTGTCCACATGGAGGTGTGCACACTGAACTGTTAGAATGAGTGTGTCCACATGGAGGTGTGCACACTTAACTGTTAGAATGAGTGTGCCCACATGGAGGTGTGCACACTGAACTGTTAGAATGACTGTGTCCACATTTACGTGTGCACACTGAACTGTTAGAATGACTGTGTCCACGTGGCGGTGTGCACACTGAACTGTTAGAATGAGTGTGTCCCTGTGGAGGTGTGCACACTGAACTGTTAGAATGAGTTTATCCCTTTGGAGGTGTGCACACTGAACTGTTAGAATGAGTGTGTCCACATGGAGGTGTGCACACTGAATTGTTAGAATGATTGTGTCCACATGTAGGTGAACACACTGTACTGTTAGAATGAGTGTGTCCCTGTGGAGGTGTGCACACTGAACTGTTAGAATGATTATGTCCTCATGGAGGTGTGAACACTGAACTGTTAGAATTAGTGTGTCCCTGTGTAGGTGTGCACACTGAAATGATAGAATGAGTGTGTCCACATGGAGGTGTGCACACTGAACTGATAGAATGAGGGTGTCCACATTAAAAGTGTGCACACTGAACTCTTAGAATGAGTGTGCCCACATGGAGCTGTGCACACTGAACTGTTAGAATGAGTGTGTCCACATGGAGGTGTGCACACTGAACTGTTAGAATGAGTATGCCCACATGGAGTTGTGCGCACTGACCTGTTAGAATGAGTGTGCCCACATGGAGTTGTGCACACTGAACTGTAAGAATGACTGTGTCCACATGGAGGTGTGCACACTGGACTGTTAGAATGAGTGTGCCCACATGGAGTTGCGAACACTGAACTGTTAGAATGACTGTGTCCACATGGAGGTGTGCACACTGAACTGTTAGAATGACTGTGTCCACGTGTAGCTGTGCACACTGAACTGTTAGAATGATTGTGTCCCTGTGTAGGTGTGCACACTGAATGTTAGAATGAGTGTGTCCACATGGAGGTGTGCACACTGAACTGTTAGAATGAGTATGCCCACATGGAGGTGTGCAGTCAACTGTTAGAAGGAGTGTGCCCATATGGAGGTGTGCACACTGAACTGTTAGAATGAGTGTGCAGACATGGAAGTGTGCACACTGAACTGTTAGAATTAGTGTGCCCACATGTAGGATGCGCACACTGAACTGTTAGAATGAGTGGGCCCACATGGAGGTGTGCACACTGAACTGTTAGAATGAGTGTGTCCACATGGAGGTGTGCAAACTGAACTGTTAGAATGAGTGTGCCCACATGGAGGTGTGCACATTGAACTGTTAGAATGAGTGTGCCCACATGGAGTTGTGCACACTGAACTGTTAGAATGACTGTGTCCACATGGAGGTGTGCACACTGAACTGTTAGAATGAGTGTGCCCACATGCAGGGGTGCACACTGAACTGTTAGAATGAGTGTATCCCGGTGGAGGTGTGCACAGTGAACAGTTAGAATGAGTGTGTCCACATGGAGGTGTGCACACTGAACTGTTAGAATGAGTGTGTCCACATGGAGGTGTGCACACTGAACTGTTAGAATGAGTATGCCCACATGGAGGTGTGCACACTGAACTGTTAGAATGATTGTGTCCACATGCAGGTGTACACACTGAACTGTTAGAATGAGTGTGTCCCTGTGGAGGTGTGCACACTGAACTGTTAGAATGATTATGTCCACATGGAGGTGTGCACACTGAACTGTTAGAAATAGTGTGTCCACATGGAGGTGTGCACACTGAAATGTTAGAATGTGTGTGTCCACATGGAGGTGTGCACACTCAACTGTTAGAATGAGTGTGTCCACATGGAAGTGTGCACACTGAACTGTTAGAATGAGTGTGCCCACATGGAGTTGTGCACACTGAACTGTTAGAATGAGTGTGTCCACATGGAGGTGTGCACACTGAACTGTTAGAATGAGTGTATCCCTGTGGAGTTGTGCACACTGAACAGTTAGAATGAGTGTGTCCACATGGAGGTGTGCAAACTGAACTGTTAGAATGAGTGTGCCCACATGGAGGTGTGCACATTGAACTGTTAGAATGAGTGTGCCCACATGGAGTTGTGCACACTGAACTGTTAGAATGACTGTGTCCACATGGAGGTGTGCACACTGAACTGTTAGAATGAGTGTGCCCACATGCAGGGGTGCACACTGAACTGTTAGAATGAGTGTATCCCTGTGGAGGTGTGCACAGTGAACTGTTAGAATGAGTGTGTCCACATGGAGTTGTGCACACTGAACTGTTAGAATGAGTGTGTCCCTGTGGAGGTGTGCACACTGAACTGTTAGAATGAGTGTATCCCTGTGGAGGTGTGCACACTGAACTGTTAGAATGAGTGTGTCCACATGGAAGTGTGCACACTGAACTGTTAGAATGAGTGTGTCCACATGGAGGTGTAAACAATGAACTGTTAGAATGAGTGTGTCCACATGGAGGTGTGCACACTTAACTGTTAGAATGAGTGTGCCCACATGGAGGTGTGCACACTGAACTGTTAGAATGACTGTGTCCACATTTACGTGTGCACACTGAACTGTTAGAATGAGTGTATCCCTTTGGAGGTGTGAACACTGAACTGTTAGAATGAGTGTGTCCACATGGAGGTGTGCACACTGAATTGTTAGAATGATTGTGTCCACATGTAGGTGTACACACTGTACTGTTAGAATGAGTGTGTTCCTGTGGAGGTGTGCACACTGAACTGTTAGAATGATTATGTCCTCATGGAGGTGTGAATACTGAACTGTTAGATTTAGTGTGTCCCTGTGTAGGTGTGCACACTGAAATGATAGAATGAATGTGTCCACATGGAGGTGTGCACACTGAACTGTTAGAATGAGTGTGTCCACATGGTGGTGTGCATACTGAACTGTTAGAATGAGTGTGCCCACATGGAGTTGTGCACACTGAACTGTTAGAATGAGTGTGTCCACATGGAGGTGTGCACACTGAACTGTTAGAATGATTGTGTCCACATGGAGGTGTGCACACTGAACTGTTAGAATGAGTGTGTCCACATGGAGGTGTGCACACTGAACTGTAAGAATGAGTGTGTCCACATGGATGTGTGCACACTGAACTCTTAGAATGAGTGTGTCCACATGGAGGTGTGCACACTGAACTGATAGAATGAGGGTGTCCACATTAAAAGTGTGCACACTGAACTCTTAGAATGAGTGTGCCCACATGGAGATGTGCACACTGAACTGTTAGAATGAGTGTGTCCACATGGAGGTGTGCACACTGAACTGTTAGAATGAGTATGCCCACATGGAGTTGTGCGCACTGACCTGTTAGAATGAGTGTGCCCACATGGAGGTGTGCACCCTGAACTGTTAGAATGTTTGTGTCCACATGAAGGTGTGCACACTGAACTGTTAGAATGAGTGTGTCCACATGGAGGTGTGCACACTGAATTGTTAGAAGGAGCATGCACACATGAAGGTGTGCACACTGAACTGTTAGAATGAGTGTGTCCACATGGAGGTGTGCACACTGAACTGTTAGAATGTGTCCACATGGAGGTGTGCACACTGAACTGTTAGAATGATTGTGTCCTCATGGAGGTATGCACACTGAACTGTTAAAATGACTGTGCCCACATGGAGGTGTCCACACTGAACTGTTAGAATGAGTGTGTCCACATGGAGGTGTGCAAGCTGAACTGTTAGAATGAGTGTGCCCACATGGAGGTGTAAACACTGAACTGTTAGAATGAGTGTGCCCACATGAAGGTGTGCACACTGAACTCTTAGAATGAGTGTGTTCACATGGAGGTGTCCACACTGAAGTGTTAGAATGAGTGTGCCCACATGGAGTTGCGCACACTGAACTGTTAGAATGAGTGTGTCCACATGGAGGTGTGCACACTGAACTGTTAGAATGAGTGTGCCCACATGGAGTTGTGCACACTGAACTGTAAGAATGACTGTGTCCACATGGAGGTGTGCACACTGGACTGTTAGAATGAGTGTGCCCACATGGAGTTGCGAACACTGAACTGTTAGAATGACTGTGTCCACATGGAGGTGTGCACACTGAACTGTTAGAATGACTGTGTCCACGTGTAGCTGTGCACACTGAACTGTTAGAATGATTGTGTCCCTGTGTAGGTGTGCACACTGAATGTTAGAATGAGTGTGTCCACATGGAGGTGTGCACACTGAACTGTTAGAATGAGTATGCCCACATGGAGGTGTGCAGTCAACTGTTAGAAGGAGTGTGCCCATATGGAGGTGTGCACACTGAACTGTTAGAATGAGTGTGCAGACATGGAAGTGTGCACACTGAACTGTTAGAATTAGTGTGCCCACATGTAGGATGCGCACACTGAACTGTTAGAATGAGTGGGCCCACATGGAGGTGTGCACACTGAACTGTTAGAATGAGTGTGTCCACATGGAGGTGTGCAAACTGAACTGTTAGAATGAGTGTGCCCACATGGAGGTGTGCACATTGAACTGTTAGAATGAGTGTGCCCACATGGAGTTGTGCACACTGAACTGTTAGAATGACTGTGTCCACATGGAGGTGTGCACACTGAACTGTTAGAATGAGTGTGCCCACATGCAGGGGTGCACACTGAACTGTTAGAATGAGTGTATCCCGGTGGAGGTGTGCACAGTGAACAGTTAGAATGAGTGTGTCCACATGGAGGTGTGCACACTGAACTGTTAGAATAAGTGTGTCCACATGGAGGTGTGCACACTGAACTGTTAGAATGAGTATGCCCACATGGAGGTGTGCACACTGAACTGTTAGAATGATTGTGTCCACATGCAGGTGTACACACTGAACTGTTAGAATGAGTGTGTCCCTGTGGAGGTGTGCACACTGAACTGTTAGAATGATTATGTCCACATGGAGGTGTGCACACTGAACTGTTAGAAATAGTGTGTCCACATGGAGGTGTGCACACTGAAATGTTAGAATGTGTGTGTCCACATGGAGGTGTGCACACTCAACTGTTAGAATGAGTGTGTCCACATGGAAGTGTGCACACTGAACTGTTAGAATGAGTGTGCCCACATGGAGTTGTGCACACTGAACTGTTAGAATGAGTGTGTCCACATGGAGGTGTGCACACTGAACTGTTAGAATGAGTGTATCCCTGTGGAGTTGTGCACACTGAACAGTTAGAATGAGTGTGTCCACATGGAGGTGTGCAAACTGAACTGTTAGAATGAGTGTGCCCACATGGAGGTGTGCACATTGAACTGTTAGAATGAGTGTGCCCACATGGAGTTGTGCACACTGAACTGTTAGAATGACTGTGTCCACATGGAGGTGTGCACACTGAACTGTTAGAATGAGTGTGCCCACATGCAGGGGTGCACACTGAACTGTTAGAATGAGTGTATCCCTGTGGAGGTGTGCACAGTGAACTGTTAGAATGAGTGTGTCCACATGGAGTTGTGCACACTGAACTGTTAGAATGAGTGTGTCCCTGTGGAGGTGTGCACACTGAACTGTTAGAATGAGTGTATCCCTGTGGAGGTGTGCACACTGAACTGTTAGAATGAGTGTGTCCACATGGAAGTGTGCACACTGAACTGTTAGAATGAGTGTGTCCACATGGAGGTGTAAACAATGAACTGTTAGAATGAGTGTGTCCACATGGAGGTGTGCACACTTAACTGTTAGAATGAGTGTGCCCACATGGAGGTGTGCACACTGAACTGTTAGAATGACTGTGTCCACATTTACGTGTGCACACTGAACTGTTAGAATGACTGTGTCCACGTGGCGGTGTGCACACTGAACTGTTAGAATGAGTGTGTCCCTGTGGAGGTGTGCACACTGAACTGTTAGAATGAGTGTATCCCTTTGGAGGTGTGCACACTGAACTGTTAGAATGAGTGTGTCCACATGGAGGTGTGCACACTGAATTGTTAGAATGATTGTGTCCACATGTAGGTGAACACACTGTACTGTTAGAATGAGTGTGTCCCTGTGGAGGTGTGCACACTGAACTGTTAGAATGATTATGTCCTCATGGAGGTGTGAACACTGAACTGTTAGAATTAGTGTGTCCCTGTGTAGGTGTGCACACTGAAATGATAGAATGAGTGTGTCCACATGGAGGTGTGCACACTGAACTGTTAGAATGAGTGTGTCCACATGGAGGTGTGAATACTGAACTGTTATAATGAGTGTGCCCACATGGAGTTGTGCACACTGAACTGTTAGAATGAGTGTGTCCACATGGAGGTGTGCACACTGAACTGTTAGAATGATTGTGTCCACATGGAGGTGTGCACACTGAACTGTTAGAATGAGTGTGTCCACATGGAGGTGTGCACACTGAACTGTTAGAATGAGTGTGTCCCTGTGGAGGTGTGCACACTGAAATGTTAGAATGAGTGTATCCTCATGGAGGTGTATACACCAAAGTGTTAGAATTTGTCCACATGGAGGTGTGCACACTGAAATGTTAGAATGAGTTTGTCCACATGGAGGTGTGCACACTGAACTGTTAGAATGAGTGTATCCAAATGGAGGTGTGCATACTGAACTGTTAGAATGAGTGTGTCCACATGGAGGTGTGCACACTGAACTGTTAGAATGAGTGTATCCCTGTGGAGGTGTGCACACTGAACTGTTAGAATAAGTGTGTCCACATGGAGGTGTGCACACTGAACTGTTAGAATGAGTGTGTCCCTGTGGAGGTGTGCACACTGAAATGTTAGAATGAGTGTGTCCACATGGAGGTGTATACACCAAAGTGTAAGAATTTGTCCACATGGAGGTTGCACACTGAAATTTTAGAATGAGTTTGTCCACATGGAGGTGTGCACACTGAACTGTTAGAATGAGTGTGTCCACATGGAGGTGTGCATACTGAACTGTTAGAATGAGTGTGTCCACATGGAGGTGTGCACACTGAACTGTTAGAATGAGTGTATCCCTGTGGAGGTGTGCACACTGAACTGTTAGAATAAGTGTATCCACATGGAGGTGTGCACACTGAACTGTTAGAATGAGTGTGCCCACATGGAGGTGTAAACACTGAACTGTTAGAATGAGTGTGCCCACATGAAGGTGTGCACACTGAACTGTTAGAATGAGTGTGTTCACATGGAGGTGTCCACACTGAAGTGTTAGAATGAGTGTGCCCACATGGAGTTGCGCACACTGAACTGTTAGAATGAGTGTGTCCACATGGAGGTGTGCACACTGAACTGTTAGAATGAGTGTGTCCCTGTGTAGGTGTGCACACTGAATGTTAGAATGAGTGTGTCCACATGGAGGTGTGCACACTGAACTGTTAGAATGAGTATGCCCACATGGAGGTGTGCAGTCAACTGTTAGAAGGAGTGTGCCCATATGGAGGTGTGCACACTGAACTGTTAGAATGAGTGTGCCGACATGGAAGTGTGCACACTGAACTGTTAGAATGAGTGTGCCCACATGTAGGATGTGCACACTGAACTGTTAGAGTGAGTGGGCCCACGTGGAGGTGTGCACACTGAACTGTTAGAATGAGTGTGTCCACATGGAGGTGTGCACACTGAACTGTTAGAATGAGTGTGTCCACATGGAGGTATGCAAACTGAACTGTTAGAATGAGTGTGTCCCTGTAGAGGTGTGCACACTGAAATGTTTGAGTGAGTGTGTCCACATGGAGGTGTGCACACCGAAGTGTTAGAATTTTTCCACATGGAGGTGTGCACACTGAACTGTTAAAATGAGTGTGTCCACATGGAGGTGTGCACACTGAACTGTTAGAATGAGTGTGCCCACATGGAGGTGTGCACACTGAACTGTTAGAATGAGTATGCACACATGGAGGTGTGCACACTTAACTGTTAGAATGAGTGTGTCCACATGCAGGTGTGCACACTGAACTGTTAGAATGAGTGTATCCCTGTGGAGGTGTGCACACTGAACTGTTAGAATGAGTGTGCCAACATGGAGGTGTGCAACTGAACTGTTAGAATGAGTGTGTCCACATGGAGGTGTAAACACTGAACTGTTAGAATGAGTGTGTCCACATGGAGGTGTGCACACTGAACTGTTAGAATTAGTGTGCCCACTTGGAGGTGTGCACACTGAACTGTTAGAATGAGTGTGTCCACATGGAGGTGTGCACACTGAACTGTTAGAATGAGTGTGTCCCTGTGGAGGTGTGCACACTGAAATGTTAGAATGAGTGTGTCCACATTGGGTGTATACCCCAAAGTGTAAGAATTTGTCCACATGGAGGTGTGCACACTGAAATGTTAGAATGAGTTTGTCCACATGGAGGTGTGCACACTGAACTGTTAGAATGAGTGTGTCCACATGGAGGTGTGCATACTGAACTGTTAGAATGAGTGTGTCCACATGGAGGTGTGCACACTGAACTGTTAGAATGAGTGTATCCCTGTGGAGGTGTGCACACTGAACTGTTAGAATAAGTGTATCCACATGGAGGTGTGCACACTGAACTGTTAGAATGAGTGTGCCCACATGGAGGTGTGCACACTGAACTGTTAGAATGAGTGTGCCCACATGAAGGTGTGCACACTGAACTGTTAGAATGAGTGTGTTCACATGGAGGTGTCCACACTGAAGTGATAGAATGAGTGTGCCCACATGGAGTTGCGCACACTGAACTGTTAGAATGAGTGTGTCCACATGGAGGTGTGCACACTGAACTGTTAGAATGAGTGTGCCCACATGGAGTTGTGCACACTGAACTGTAAGAATGACTGTGTCCACATGGAGGTGTGCACACTGAACTGTTAGAATGAGTGTGCCCACAAGGAGTTGCGAACTCTGAACTGTTAGAATGACTGTGTCCACATGGAGGTGTGCACACTGAACCGTTAGAATGACTGTGTCCACGTGGAGGTGTGCACACTGAACTGTTAGAATGAGTGTGTCCCTGTGTAGGTGTGCACACTGAATGTTAGAATGAGTGTGTCCACATGCAGGGGTGCACACTGAACTTTTAGAATGAGTATGCCCACATGGAGGTGTGCAGTCAACTGTTAGAAGGAGTGTGCCCATATGGAGGTGTGCACACTGAACTGTTAGAATGAGTGTGCCGACATGGAAGTGTGCACACTGAACTGTTAGAATGAGTGTGCCCACATGTAGGATGTGCACACTGAACTGTTAGAATGAGTGGGCCCACGTGGAGGTGTGCACACTGAACTGTTAGAATGAGTGTGTCCACATGGAGGTGTGCACACTGAACTGTTAGAATGAGTGTGTCCACATGGAGGTGTGCAAACTGAACTGTTAGAATGAGTGTGCCCACATGGAGGTGTGCACATTGAACTGTTAGAATGAGTGTGCCCACATGGAGTTGTGCACACTGAACTGTTAGAATGAGTGTGTCCACATGGAGGTGTGCACACTGAACTGTTAGAATGAGTGTGTCCCTGTGGAGGTGTGCACACTGAAATGTTAGAATGTGTGTGTCCACATGGAGGTGTATACACCAAAGTGTAAGAATTTGTCCACATGGAGGTGTGCACACTGAAATGTTAGAATGAGTTTGTCCACATGGAGGTGTGCACACTGAACTGTTAGAATGAGTGTGTCCACATGGAGGTGTGCATACTGAACTGTTAGAATGAGTGTGTCCACATGGAGGTGTGCACACTGAACTGTTAGAATGAGTGTATCCCTGTGGAGGTGTGCACACTGAAATGTTAGAATAAGTGTATCCACATGGAGGTGTGCACACTGAACTGTTAGAATGAGTGTGCCCACATGGAGGTGTAAACACTGAACTGTTAGAATGAGTGTGCCCACATGAAGGTGTGCACACTGAACTGTTAGAATGAGTGTGTTCACATGGAGGTGTCCACACTGAAGTGTTAGAATGAGTGTGCCCACATGGAGTTGCGCACACTGAACTGTTAGAATGAGTGTGTCCACATGGAGGTGTGCACACTGAACTGTTAGAATGAGTGTGCCCACATGGAGGTGTGCACACTGAACTGTTAGAATGAGTATGCCCACATGGAGGTGTGCACACTTAACTGTTAGAATGAGTGTGTCCACATGCAGGTGTGCACACTGAACTGTTAGAATGAGTGTATCCCTGTGGAGGTGTGCACACTGAACTGTTAGAATGAGTGTGCCAACATGGAGGTGTGCACACTGAACTGTTAGAATGAGTGTGTCCACATGGAGGTGTAAACACTGAACTGTTAGAATGAGTGTGTCCACATGGAGGTGTGCACACTGAAGTGTTAGAATTAGTGTGCCCACATGGAGGTTTGCACACTGAACTGTTAGAATGAGTGTGTCCGCATGGAGGTGTGCACACTGAACTGTTAGAATGAGTGTGTCCCTGTGGAGGTGTGCACACTGAAATGTTAGAATGAGTGTGTCCACATGGGGGTGTATACACCAAAGTGTAAGAATTTGTCCACATGGAGGTGTGCACACTGAAATGTTAGAATGAGTTTGTCCACATGGAGGTGTGCACACTGAACTGTTAGAATGAGTGTGTCCACATGGAGGTGTGCATACTGAACTGTTAGAATGAGTGTGTCCACATGGAGGTGTGCACACTGAACTGTTAGAATGAGTGTATCCCTGTGGAGGTGTGCACACTGAACTGTTAGAATAAGTGTATCCACATGGAGGTGTGCACACTGAACTGTTAGAATGAGTGTGCCCACATGGAGGTGTAAACACTGAACTGTTAGAATGAGTGTGCCCACATGAAGGTGTGCACACTGAACTGTTAGAATGAGTGTGTTCACATGGAGGTGTCCACACTGAAGTGATAGAATGAGTGTGCCCACATGGAGTTGCGCACACTGAACTGTTAGAATGAGTGTGTCCACATGGAGGTGTGCACACTGAACTGTTAGAATGAGTGTGCCCACATGGAGTTGTGCACACTGAACTGTAAGAATGACTGTGTCCACATGGAGGTGTGCACACTGAACTGTTAGAATGAGTGTGCCCACATGGAGTTGCGAACACTGAACTGTTAGAATGACTGTGTCCACATGGAGGTGTGCACACTGAACCGTTAGAATGACTGTGTCCACGTGGAGGTGTGCACACTGAACTATTAGAATGAGTGTGTCCCTGTGTAGGTGTGCACACTGAATGTTAGAATGAGTGTGTCCACATGGAGGTGTGCACACTGAACTTTTAGAATGAGTATGCCCACATGGAAGTGTGCAGTCAACTGTTAGAAGGAGTGTGCCCATATGGAGGTGTGCACACTGAACTGTTAGAATGAGTGTGCCGACATGGAAGTGTGCACACTGAACTGTTAGAATGAGTGTGCCCACATGTAGGATGTGCACACTGAACTGTTAGAATGAGTGGGCCCACGTGGAGGTGTGCACACTGAACTGTTAGAATGAGTGTGTCCACATGGAGGTGTGCACACTGAACTGTTAGAGTGAGTGTGTCCACATGGAGGTGTGCAAACTGAACTGTTAGAATGAGTGTGCCCACATGGAGGTGTGCACATTGAACTGTTAGAATGAGTGTGCCCACATGGAGTTGTGCACACTGAACTGTTAGAATGAGTGTGTCCACATGGAGGTGTGCACACTGAACTGTTAGAATGAGTGTGTCCCTGTGGAGGTGTGCACACTGAAATGTTAGAATGTGTGTGTCCACATGGAGGTGTATACACCAAAGTGTAAGAATTTGTCCACATGGAGGTGTGCACACTGAAATGTTAGAATGAGTTTGTCCACATGGAGGTGTGCACACTGAACTGTTAGAATGAGTGTGTCCACATGGAGGTGTGCATACTGAACTGTTAGAATGAGTGTGTCCACATGGAGGTGTGCACACTGAACTGTTAGAATGAGTGTATCCCTGTGGAGGTGTGCACACTGAACTGTTAGAATAAGTGTATCCACATGGAGGTGTGCACACTGAACTGTTAGAATGAGTGTGCCCACATGGAGGTGTAAACACTGAACTGTTAGAATGAGTGTGCCCACATGAAGGTGTGCACACTGAACTGTTAGAATGAGTGTGTTCACATGGAGGTGTCCACACTGAAGTGTTAGAATGAGTGTGCCCACATGGAGTTGCGCACACTGAACTGTTAGAATGAGTGTGTCCACATGGAGGTGTGCACACTGAACTGTTAGAATGACTGTGCCCACATGGAGTTGTGCACACTGAACTGTAAGAATGACTGTGTCCACATGGAGGTGTGCACACTGAACTGTTAGAATGAGTGTGCCCACATGGAGTTATGAAAACTGAACTGTTAGAATAACTGTGTCCACATGGAGGTGTGCACACTGAACCGTTAGAATGACTGTGTCCACGTGGAAGTGTGCACACTGAACTGTTAGAATGAGTGTGTCCACATGGAGGTGTGCACACTGAACTGTTAGAATGAGTATGCCCACATGGAGGTGTGCAGTCAACTGTTAGAAGGAGTGTGCCCATATGGAGGTGTGCACACTGAACTGTTAGAATGAGTGTGCCGACATGGAAGTGTGCACACTGAACTGTTAGAGTGAGTGGGCCCACGTGGAGGTGTGCACACTGAACTGTTAGAATGAGTGTGTTCACATGGAGGTGTCCACACTGAAGTGTTAGAATGAGTGGGCCCACATGGAGGTGTGCACACTGAACTGTTAGAATGAGTGTGTCCACATGGAGGAGTGCACACTGAACTGTTAGAATGAGTGTGTCCACATGGAGGTGTGCAAACTGAACTGTTAGAATGAGTGTGCCCACATGGAGGTGTGCACATTGAACTGTTAGAATGAGTGTGCCCACATGGAGTTGTGCACACTGAACTGTTAGAATGACTGTGTCCACATGGAGGTGTGCACACTGAACTGTTAGAATGAGTGTGTCCACATGCAGGGGTGCACACTGAACTGTTAGAATGAGTGTATCCCTGTGGAGGTGTGCACAGTGAACTGTTAGAATGAGTGTGTCCACATGGAGGTGTGCACACTGAACTGTTAGAATGAGTGTGTCCACATGGAGGTGTGCACACTGAACTGTTAGAATGAGTATGCCCACAGGGAGGTGTGCACACTGAACTGTTAGAATGATTGTGTCCACATGCAGGTGTACACACTGAACTGTTAGAATGAGTGTGTCCCTGTGGAGGTGTGCACACTGAACTGTTAGAATGATTATGTCCACATGGAGGTGTGCACACTGAACTGTTAGAATGAGTGTGTCCACATGGAGGTGTGCACACTGAAATGTTAGAATGTGTGTGTCCACATGGAGGTGTGCACACTGAACTGTTAGAATGAGTGTGTCCACATGGAAGTGTGCACACTGAACTGTTAGAATGAGTGTGCCCACATGGAGTTGTGCACACTGAACTGTTAGAATGAGTGTGTCCACATGGAGGTGTGCACACTGAACTGTTAGAATGAGTGTATCCCTGTGGAGGTGTGCACACTGAACAGTTAGAATGAGTGTGTTCCAATGGAGGTGTGCACACTGAACTGTTAGAATGAGTGTGTCCACATGGAGGTGTGCACACCGAAGTGTTAGAATTTGTCCACATGGAGTTGTGCACACTGAACTGTTAGAATGAGTGTGTCCACATGGAGGTGTCCACACTGAACTGTTAGAATGAGTGTGCCCACATGGAGGTGTGCACACTGAACTGTTAGAATGAGTGTGTGCACATGGAGGTGTGCACACTGAACTGTTAGAATGAGTGTGACCACATGGAGGTGTGCACACTGAACTGTTAGAATGAGTGTATCCCTGTGGAGGTGTGCACACTGAACTGTTAGAATGAGTGTGACCACATGGAGTTGTGCACACTGAACTGTTAGAATGAGTGTATCCCTGTGGAGGTGTGCACACTGAACTGTTAGAATGAGTGTGTCCACATGGAGGTGTGCACACTGAACTGTTAGAATGAGTGTGTCCACATGGAGGTGTAAACAATGAACTGTTAGAATGAGTGTGTCCACATGGAGGTGTGCACACTTAACTGTTAGAATGAGTGTGCCCACATGGAGGTGTGCACACTGAACTGTTAGAATGACTGTGTCCACATTTACGTGTGCACACTGAACTGTTAGAATGACTGTGTCCACGTGGCGGTGTGCACACTGAACTGTTAGAATGAGTGTGTCCCTGTGGAGCTGTGCACACTGAACTGTTAGAATTAGTGTGTCCACTTGGAGGTGTGCACACTAAACTGTTAGAATGAGTGTGTCCACATGGAGGTGTGCACACTGAACTGTTAGAATGTGTGTGTCCACATGGAGGTGTGCACACTGAACTGTTAGAATGAGTGTGCCCACATGGAGGTGTGCACACTAAACTGTTAGAATGAGTGTGTCCACATGGAGGTGTGCACACTGAACTGTTAGAATGAGTGTGTCCACATGGAGGTGTGCACACTGAACTGTTAGAATGAGTATGCCCACATGGAGGTGTGCACACTGAATTGCTAGAATGATTGTGTCCACATGTAGGTGTACACACTGAAATGTTAGAATGAGTGTGTCCCTGTGGAGGTGTGCACACTGAACTGTTAGAATGATTATGTCCACATGGAGGTGTGAACACTGAACTGTTAGAATTAGTGTGTCCCTGTGTAGGTGTGCACACTGAAATGATAGAATGAGTGTGTCCACATGGAGGTGTGCACACTGAACTGTTAGAATGAGTGTGTCCACATGGAGGTGTGCATACTGAACTGTTAGAATGAGTGTGCCCACATGGAGTTGTGCACACTGAACTGTTAGAATGAGTCTGTCCACATGGAGGTGTGCACACTGAACTGTTAAAATGACTGTGCCCACATGGAGATGTGCACACTGAACTGTTAGAATGAGTGTGTCCACATGGAGGTGTGCAAACTGAACTGTTAGAATGAGTGTGTCCTCATGGAGGTGTGCACACTGAACTGTTAGAATGATTGTGTCCACATGCAGGTGTGCACACTGAACTGTTAGAATGAGTGTTTCCCCTTGGAGGTGTGCACACTGAACTGATAGAATGATTATGTCCACATGGAGGTGTGCACACTGAACTGTTAGAATGAGTGTATCCCTGTGGAGGTGTGCACACTGAACTGTTAGAATCAGTGTGTCCACAAGGAGGTGTGCACACTGAACTGTTAGAATGAGTGTGTCCACATGGAGTTGTGCACACTGAACTGTTAGAATGAGTGTGCCCACATGGAGGTGTGCACACTGAACTGTTAGAATGAGTATGCCCACATGGAGGTGTGCACACTGAACTGTTAGAATGATTGTGTCCACATGTAGGATGTGCACACTGAACTGTTAGAATGAGTGTGTCCCTGTGGAGGTGTGCACACTGAACTGTTACAATGATTATGTCCACATGGAGGTGTGCACACTGAACTGTTAGAATGAGTGTGTCCCTGTGGAGGTGTGCACACTGAAATGTTAGAATGAGTGTGCCCACATGGAGGTGTGCACACTGAACTGTTAGAATGAGTGTGTCCACATGGAGTTGTGCACACTGAACTGTTAGAATGAGTGTATCCCTGTGGAGGTGTGCACACTGAACTGTTAGAATGAGTGTGTCCACATGGAGGTGTGCACATCGAAGTGTTAGAATTTGTCAACATGGAGGTGTGCACACTGAAATGTTAGAATGAGTGTGTCCACATGGAGGTGTGCACACTGAATTGTTATAATGAGTATGCCCACATAGAGGTGTGCACACTGAACTGTTAGAATGAGTGTGCCCACATGGAGGTGTGCACACTGAACTGTTAGAATGAGTGTGTCCACATGGAGTTGTGCACACTGAACTGTTAGAATGAGTGTGTCCACATGGAGGTGGGCACACTGAACTGTTAGAATGAGTGTGTCCACATGGAGGTGTAAACACTGAACTGTTAGAATGAGTTTGTCCACATGGAGGTGTGCACACTGAACTGTTAAAATGAGTGTGCCCACATGGAGGTGTGCACACTGAACTGATAGAATGAGTGTGTCCACATGGAGGTGTGCACACTGAACTGTTAGAATGAGTGTGCCCACATGGAGGTGTGCACACTGAACTGTTAGAATGAGTGTGCCCAATGGAGTTGTGCACAATGAACTGTTAGAATGAGTGTGTCCACATGGCCGTGTCCACACTAAAGTGTTAGAATGAGTGTGCCCACATGGAGTTGTGCACACTGAACTGTTAGAATGACTGTGTCCACATGGAGGTGTGCACACTGAACTGTTAAAATGAGTGTGCCCACATGGTGGTGTGCACACTGAACTGATAGAATGAGTGTGTCCACATGGAGGTGTGCACACTGAACTGTTAGAATGAGTGTGCCCACATGGAGGTGTGCACACTGAACTGTTAGAATGAGTGTGCCCACATGGAGTTGTGCACACTGAACTGTTAGAATGAGTGTGTCCACATGGCCGTGTCCACACCAAAGTGTTAGAATGAGTGTGCCCACATGGAGTTGTGCACACTGAACTGTTAGAATGACTGTGTCCACATGGAGGTGTGCACACTGAACTGTTAAAATGAGTGTGCCCACATGGAGGTGTGCACACTGAACTGTTAGAATGAGTGTGCCCACATGGAGTTGTGCACACTGAACTGTTAGGATGACTGTGTCCACATGGACGTGTGCACACTGAACTGTTAGAATGACTGTGTCCACGTGGAGGTGTGCACACTGAACTGTTAGAATGAGTGTGTCCCTGTGAGGCTGTGCACACTGAACTGTTAGAATTAGTGTGTCCACTTGGAGGTGTGCACACTAAACTGTTAGAATGAGTGTGTCCCTGTGGAGTTGTGCACACTGAACTGTTATTATATTTGTGTCCACATGGAGGTGTGCACACTGAACTGTTAGAATGAGTGTGGCCACATGGAGTTGTAAACACTGAACTGTTAGAATGAGTGTGTCCACATGGAGGTGTGCACACTGAAATGTTAGAATGAGTGTGTCCACATGGAGGTGTGATCACCGAAGTGTTAGAATTTGTCCACATGGAGGTGTGCACACTGAACTGTTAGACTGAGTGTGTCCACATGGAGGTGTGCACACTGAACTGTTAGAATGAGTGTGCCCACATGGAGGTGTGCACACTGAACTGTTAGAATGAGTGTGTCAACATGGAGGTGTGCACACTGAAATGTTAGAATGAGTGTGTCCACATGGAGGTGTGCACACTGAACTGTTAGAATGAGTGTGTCTACATGGAGGTGTGCACACCGAATTGTTAGAATTTTTCCACATGGAGGTGTGCACACTGAACTGTTAGAATGAGTGTGTCCACATGGAGTTGTGCACACTGAACTGTTAGAATGAGTGTGCCCACATGGAGGTGTGCACACTGAACTGTTATAATGTTTGTGTCCACATGAAGGTGTGCACACTGAACTGTTAGAATGAGTGTTTCCACATGGAGGTGTGCACACTGAACTGTTAGAAGGAGCGTGCCCACATGAAGGTGTGCACACTGAACTGTTAGAATGAGTGTGTCCACATGGAGGTGTCCACACTGAACTGTTAGAATGAGTGTGTCCACAAGGAGGTGTGCACACTGAACTGTTAGAATGAGTATGCCCACATGGAGGTGTGCACACTGAACTGTTAGAATGATTGTGTCCACATGCAGGTTTACACACTGAACTGTTAGAATGAGTGTGTCCACATGGAGGTGTGCACACTGAACTGTTAGAATGAGTGTGTCCCTGTAGAGGTGTGCACACTGAAATGTTAGAATGATTGTGTCCACATGGAGGTGTGCATACCGAATTGTTAGAATTTTTCCGCATGGAAGTGTGCACACTGAACTGTTAGAATGAGTGTGTCCACATGGAGTTGTGCACAATGAACTGTTAGAATGAGTGTGCCCACATGGAGGTTGCACACTGAACTGTTAGAATGATTGTGTCCACATGCAGGTGTGCACACTGAACTGTTAGTATGAGTGTGTCCCTGTGGAGGTGTGCACACTGAACTGTTACAATGATTATGTCCACATGGAGGTGTGCACACTGAAATGTAAGAATGAGTGTGTCCCTGTGGAGGTGTGCACACTGAAATGTTAGAATGAGTTTGTCCACATGGAGGTGTGCACACTGAACTGTTAGAATGAGTGTGTCCACATGGAGGTGTGCATACTGAACTGTTAGAATGAGTGTGTCCACATGGAGGTGTGCACACTGAACTGTTAGAATGAGTGTATCCCTGTGGAGGTGTGCACACTGAACTGTTAGAATAAGTGTGTCCACATGGAGGTGAGCACACTGAACTGTTAGAATGAGTGTGCCCACATGGAGGTGTAAACACTGAACTGTTAGAATGAGTGTGCCCACATGAAGGTGTGCACACTGAACTGTTAGAATGAGTGTGTTCACATGGAGGTGTCCACACTGAACTGTTAGAATGAGTGTGTCCACATGGAGGTGTGCACACTGAACTGTTAGAATGAGTGTGTCCACATGGAGGTGTGCACACTGAACTGTTAGAATGAGTGTGCCCACATGGAGTTGCGCACACTGAACTGTTAGAATGAGTGTGTCCACATGGAGGTGTGCACACTGAACCCTTAGAATGAGTGTGTCCCTGTGGAGGTGTGCACACTGAACTGTTAGAATGAGTGTGTCCCTGTGGAGTTGCGCACACTGAACTGTTAGAATGAGTGTGTCCACATGGAGGTGTGCACACTGAACTGTTAGAATGAGTGTGCCCACATGGAGTTGTGCACACTGAACTGTAAGAATGACTGTGTCCACATGGAGGTGTGCACACTGAACTGTTAGAATGAGTGTGCCCACATGGAGTTGCGAACACTGAACTGTTAGAATGACTGTGTCCACATGGAGGTGTGCACACTGAACCGTTAGAATGACTGTGTCCACGTGGAGGTGTGCACACTGAACTGTTAGAATGAGTGTGTCCCTGTGTAGGTGTGCACACTGAACTGTTAGAATGAGTGTGTTCACATGGAGGTGTCCACACTGAAGTGTTAGAATGAGTGTGCCCACATGAAGGTGTGCACACTGAACTGTTAGAATGAGTGTGTTCACATGGAGGTGTCCACACTGAAGTGTTAGAATGAGTGTGCCCACATGGAGTTGCGCACACTGAACTGTTAGAATGAGTGTGTCCACATGGAGGTGTGCACACTGAACTGTTAGAATGAGTGTGCCCACATGGAGGTGTGCACACTGAACTGTTAGAATGAGTATGCCCACATGGAGGTGTGCACACTTAACTGTTAGAATGAGTGTGTCCACATGCAGGTGTGCACACTGAACTGTTAGAATGAGTGTATCCCTGTGGAGGTGTGCACACTGAACTGTTAGAATGAGTGTGCCAACATGGAGGTGTGCACACTGAACTGTTAGAATGAGTGTGTCCACATGGAGGTGTAAACACTGAACTGTTAGAATGAGTGTGTCCACATGGAGGTGTGCACACTGAACTGTTAGAATTAGTGTGCCCACATGGAGGTGTGCACACTGAACTGTTAGAATGAGTGTGTCCACATGGAGGTGTGCACACTGAACTGTTAGAATGAGTGTGTCCCTGTGGAGGTGTGCACACTGAAATGTTAGAATGAGTGTGTCCACATGGGGGTGTATACACCAAAGTGTAAGAATTTGTCCACATGGAGGTGTGCACACTGAACTGTTAGAATGAGTGTGCCGACATGGAAGTGTGCACACTGAACTGTTAGAGTGAGTGGGCCCACGTGGAGGTGTGCACACTGAACTGTTAGAATGAGTGTGTTCACATGGAGGTGTCCACACTGAAGTGTTAGAATGAGTGGGCCCACATGGAGGTGTGCACACTGAACTGTTAGAATGAGTGTGTCCACATGGAGGTGTGCATACTGAACTGTTAGAATGAGTGTGTCCACATGGAGGTGTGCACACTGAACTGTTAGAATGAGTGTATCCCTGTGGAGGTGTGCACACTGAACTGTTAGAATAAGTGTATCCACATGGAGGTGTGCACACTGAACTGTTAGAATGAGTGTGCCCACATGAAGGTGTGCACACTGAACTGTTAGAATGAGTGTGTTCACATGGAGGTGTCCACACTGAAGTGATAGAATGAGTGTGCCCACATGGAGTTGCGCACACTGAACTGTTAGAATGAGTGTGTCCACATGGAGGTGTGCACACTGAACTGTTAGAATGAGTGTGCCCACATGGAGTTGTGCACACTGAACTGTAAGAATGACTGTGTCCACATGGAGGTGTGCACACTGAACTGTTAGAATGAGTGTGCCCACATGGAGTTGCGAACACTGAACTGTTAGAATGACTGTGTCCACATGGAGGTGTGCACACTGAACCGTTAGAATGACTGTGTCCACGTGGAGGTGTGCACACTGAACTGTTAGAATGAGTGTGTCCCTGTGTAGGTGTGCACACTGAATGTTAGAATGAGTGTGTCCACATGGAGGTGTGCACACTGAACTTTTAGAATGAGTATGCCCACATCGAGGTGTGCAGTCAACTGTTAGAAGGAGTGTGCCCATATGGAGGTGTGCACACTGAACTGTTAGAATGAGTGTGCCGACATGGAAGTGTGCACACTGAACTGTTAGAATGAGTGTGCCCACATGTAGGATGTGCACACTGAACTGTTAGAATGAGTGGGCCCACGTGGAGGTGTGCACACTGAACTGTTAGAATGAGTGTGTCCACATGGAGGTGTGCACACTGAACTGTTAGAATGAGTGTGTCCACATGGAGGTGTGCAAACTGAACTGTTAGAATGAGTGTGCCCACATGGAGGTGTGCACATTGAACTGTTAGAATGAGTGTGCCCACATGGAGTTGTGCACACTGAACTGTTAGAATGAGTGTGTCCACATGGAGGTGTGCACACTGAACTGTTAGAATGAGTGTGTCCCTGTGGAGGTGTGCACACTGAAATGTTAGAATGTGTGTGTCCACATGGAGGTGTATACACCAAAGTGTAAGAATTTGTCCACATGAAGGTGTGCACACTGAAATGTTAGAATGAGTTTGTCCACATGGAGGTGTGCACACTGAACTGTTAGAATGTGTGTGTCCACATGGAGGTGTGCATACTGAACTGTTAGAATGAGTGTGTCCACATCGAGGTGTGCACACTGAACTCTTAGAATGAGTGTATCCCTGTGGAGGTGTGCACACTGAACTGTTAGAATAAGTGTATCCACATGGAGGTGTGCACACTGAACTGTTAGAATGAGTGTGCCCACATGGAGGTGTAAACACTGAACTGTTAGAATGAGTGTGCCCACATGAAGGTGTGCACACTGAACTGTTAGAATGAGTGTGTTCACATGAAGGTGTCCACACTGAAGTGTTAGAATGAGTGTGCCCACATGGAGTTGCGCACACTGAACTGTTAGAATGAGTGTGTCCACATGGAGGTGTGCACACTGAACTGTTAGAATGAGTGTGCCCACATGGAGGTGTGCACACTGAACTGTTAGAATGAGTATGCCCACATGGAGTTGTGCACACTTAACTGTTAGAATGAGTGTGTCCACATGCAGGTGTGCACACTGAACTGTTAGAATGAGTGTATCCCTGTGGAGGTGTGCACACTGAACTGTTAGAATGAGTGTGCCAACATGGAGGTGTGCACACTAAACTGTTAGAATGAGTGTGTCCACATGGAGGTGTAAACACTGAACTGTTAGAATGAGTGTGTCCACATGGAGGTGTGCACACTGAACTGTTAGAATTAGTGTGCCCACATGGAGGTGTGCACACTGAACTGTTAGAATGAGTGTGTCCACATGGAGGTGTGCACACTGAACTGTTAGAATGAGTGTGTCCCTGTGGAGGTGTGCACACTGAAATGTTAGAATGAGTGTGTCCACATGGGGGTGTATACACCAAAGTGTAAGAATTTGTCCACATGGAGGTGTGCACACTGAACTGTTAGAATGACTGTGCCCACATGGAGTTGTGCACACTGAACTGTAAGAATGACTGTGTCCACATGGAGGTGTGCACACTGAACTGTTAGAATGAGTGTGCCCACATGGAGTTATGAAAACTGAACTGTTAGAATAACTGTGTCCACATGGAGGTGTGCACACTGAACCGTTAGAATGACTGTGTCCACGTGGAAGTGTGCACACTAAACTGTTAGAATGAGTGTGTCCACATGGAGGTGTGCACACTGAACTGTTAGAATGAGTATGCCCACATGGAGGTGTGCAGTCAACTGTTAGAAGGAGTGTGCCCATATGGAGGTGTGCACACTGAACTGTTAGAATGAGTGTGCCGACATGGAAGTGTGCACACTGAACTGTTAGAATGAGTGTGCCCACATGTAGGATGTGCACACTGAACTGTTAGAATGAGTGGGCCCACATGGAGGTGTGCACACTGAACTGTTAGAATGAGTGTGTCCACATGGAGGAGTGCACACTGAACTGTTAGAATGAGTGTGTCCACATGGAGGTGTGCAAACTGAACTGTTAGAATGAGTGTGCCCACATGGAGGTGTGCACATTGAACTGTTAGAATGAGTGTGCCCACATGGAGTTGTGCACACTGAACTGTTAGAATGACTGTGTCCACATGGAGGTGTGCACACTGAACTGTTAGAATGAGTGTGTCCACATGCAGGGGTGCACACTGAACTGTTAGAATGAGTGTGCCCACATGGAGTTATGAAAACTGAACTGTTAGAATAACTGTGTCCACATGGAGGTGTGCACACTGAACCGTTAGAATGACTGTGTCCACGTGGAAGTGTGCACACTGAACTGTTAGAATGAGTGTGTCCACATGGAGGTGTGCACACTGAACTGTTAGAATGAGTATGCCTACATGGAGGTGTGCAGTCAACTGTTAGAAGGAGTGTGCCCATATGGAGGTGTGCACACTGAACTGTTAGAATGAGTGTGCCGACATGGAAGTGTGCACACTGAACTGTTAGAATGAGTGTGCCCACATGTAGGATGTGCACACTGAACTGTTAGAATGAGTGGGCCCACATGGAGGTGTGCACACTGAACTGTTAGAATGAGTGTGTCCACATGGAGGAGTGCACACTGAACTGTTAGAATGAGTGTGTTCACATGGAGGTGTGCATACTGAACTGTTAGAATGAGTGTGTCCACATGGAGGTGTGCACACTGAACTGTTAGAATGAGTGTATCCCTGTGGAGGTGTGCACACTGAACTGTTAGAATAAGTGTATCCACATGGAGGTGTGCACACTGAACTGTTAGAATGAGTGTGCCCACATGAAGGTGTGCACACTGAACTGTTAGAATGAGTGTGTTCACATGGAGGTGTCCACACTGAAGTGATAGAATGAGTGTGCCCACATGGAGTTGCGCACACTGAACTGTTAGAATGAGTGTGTCCACATGGAGGTGTGCACACTGAACTGTTAGAATGAGTGTGCCCACATGGAGTTGTGCACACTGAACTGTAAGAATGACTGTGTCCACATGGAGGTGTGCACACTGAACTGTTAGAATGAGTGTGCCCACATGGAGTTGCGAACACTGAACTGTTAGAATGACTGTGTCCACATGGAGGTGTGCACACTGAACCGTTAGAATGACTGTGTCCACGTGGAGGTGTGCACACTGAACTGTTAGAATGAGTGTGTCCCTGTGTAGGTGTGCACACTGAATGTTAGAATGAGTGTGTCCACATGGAGGTGTGCACACTGAACTTTTAGAATGAGTATGCCCACATCGAGGTGTGCAGTCAACTGTTAGAAGGAGTGTGCCCATATGGAGGTGTGCACACTGAACTGTTAGAATGAGTGTGCCGACATGGAAGTGTGCACACTGAACTGTTAGAATGAGTGTGCCCACATGTAGGATGTGCACACTGAACTGTTAGAATGAGTGGGCCCACGTGGAGGTGTGCACACTGAACTGTTAGAATGAGTGTGTCCACATGGAGGTGTGCACACTGAACTGTTAGAATGAGTGTGTCCACATGGAGGTGTGCAAACTGAACTGTTAGAATGAGTGTGCCCACATGGAGGTGTGCACATTGAACTGTTAGAATGAGTGTGCCCACATGGAGTTGTGCACACTGAACTGTTAGAATGAGTGTGTCCACATGGAGGTGTGCACACTGAACTGTTAGAATGAGTGTGTCCCTGTGGAGGTGTGCACACTGAAATGTTAGAATGTGTGTGTCCACATGGAGGTGTATACACCAAAGTGTAAGAATTTGTCCACATGAAGGTGTGCACACTGAAATGTTAGAATGAGTTTGTCCACATGGAGGTGTGCACACTGAACTGTTAGAATGTGTGTGTCCACATGGAGGTGTGCATACTGAACTGTTAGAATGAGTGTGTCCACATCGAGGTGTGCACACTGAACTCTTAGAATGAGTGTATCCCTGTGGAGGTGTGCACACTGAACTGTTAGAATAAGTGTATCCACATGGAGGTGTGCACACTGAACTGTTAGAATGAGTGTGCCCACATGGAGGTGTAAACACTGAACTGTTAGAATGAGTGTGCCCACATGAAGGTGTGCACACTGAACTGTTAGAATGAGTGTGTTCACATGAAGGTGTCCACACTGAAGTGTTAGAATGAGTGTGCCCACATGGAGTTGCGCACACTGAACTGTTAGAATGAGTGTGTCCACATGGAGGTGTGCACACTGAACTGTTAGAATGAGTGTGCCCACATGGAGGTGTGCACACTGAACTGTTAGAATGAGTATGCCCACATGGAGTTGTGCACACTTAACTGTTAGAATGAGTGTGTCCACATGCAGGTGTGCACACTGAACTGTTAGAATGAGTGTATCCCTGTGGAGGTGTGCACACTGAACTGTTAGAATGAGTGTGCCAACATGGAGGTGTGCACACTAAACTGTTAGAATGAGTGTGTCCACATGGAGGTGTAAACACTGAACTGTTAGAATGAGTGTGTCCACATGGAGGTGTGCACACTGAACTGTTAGAATTAGTGTGCCCACATGGAGGTGTGCACACTGAACTGTTAGAATGAGTGTGTCCACATGGAGGTGTGCACACTGAACTGTTAGAATGAGTGTGTCCCTGTGGAGGTGTGCACACTGAAATGTTAGAATGAGTGTGTCCACATGGGGGTGTATACACCAAAGTGTAAGAATTTGTCCACATGGAGGTGTGCACACTGAACTGTTAGAATGACTGTGCCCACATGGAGTTGTGCACACTGAACTGTAAGAATGACTGTGTCCACATGGAGGTGTGCACACTGAACTGTTAGAATGAGTGTGCCCACATGGAGTTATGAAAACTGAACTGTTAGAATAACTGTGTCCACATGGAGGTGTGCACACTGAACCGTTAGAATGACTGTGTCCACGTGGAAGTGTGCACACTAAACTGTTAGAATGAGTGTGTCCACATGGAGGTGTGCACACTGAACTGTTAGAATGAGTATGCCCACATGGAGGTGTGCAGTCAACTGTTAGAAGGAGTGTGCCCATATGGAGGTGTGCACACTGAACTGTTAGAATGAGTGTGCCGACATGGAAGTGTGCACACTGAACTGTTAGAATGAGTGTGCCCACATGTAGGATGTGCACACTGAACTGTTAGAATGAGTGGGCCCACATGGAGGTGTGCACACTGAACTGTTAGAATGAGTGTGTCCACATGGAGGAGTGCACACTGAACTGTTAGAATGAGTGTGTCCACATGGAGGTGTGCAAACTGAACTGTTAGAATGAGTGTGCCCACATGGAGGTGTGCACATTGAACTGTTAGAATGAGTGTGCCCACATGGAGTTGTGCACACTGAACTGTTAGAATGACTGTGTCCACATGGAGGTGTGCACACTGAACTGTTAGAATGAGTGTGTCCACATGCAGGGGTGCACACTGAACTGTTAGAATGAGTGTGCCCACATGGAGTTATGAAAACTGAACTGTTAGAATAACTGTGTCCACATGGAGGTGTGCACACTGAACCGTTAGAATGACTGTGTCCACGTGGAAGTGTGCACACTGAACTGTTAGAATGAGTGTGTCCACATGGAGGTGTGCACACTGAACTGTTAGAATGAGTATGCCTACATGGAGGTGTGCAGTCAACTGTTAGAAGGAGTGTGCCCATATGGAGGTGTGCACACTGAACTGTTAGAATGAGTGTGCCGACATGGAAGTGTGCACACTGAACTGTTAGAATGAGTGTGCCCACATGTAGGATGTGCACACTGAACTGTTAGAATGAGTGGGCCCACATGGAGGTGTGCACACTGAACTGTTAGAATGAGTGTGTCCACATGGAGGAGTGCACACTGAACTGTTAGAATGAGTGTGTCCACATGGAGGTGTGCAAACTGAACTGTTAGAATGAGTGTGCCCACATGGAGGTGTGCACATTGAACTGTTAGAATGAGTGTGCCCACATGGAGTTGTGCACACTGAACTGTTAGAATGACTGTGTCCACATGGAGGTGTGCACACTGAACTGTTAGAATGAGTGTGTCCACATGCAGGGGTGCACACTGAACTGTTAGAATGAGTGTATCCCTGTGGAGGTGTGCACAGTGAACTGTTAGAATGAGTGTGTCCACATGGAGGTGTGCACACTGAACTGTTAGAATGAGTGTGTCCACATGGAGGTGTGCACACTGAACTGTTAGAATGAGTATGCCCACAGGGAGGTGTGCACACTGAACTGTTAGAATGATTGTGTCCACATGCAGGTGTACACACTGAACTGTTAGAATGAGTGTGTCCCTGTGGAGGTGTGCACACTGAACTGTTAGAATGATTATGTCCACATGGAGGTGTGCACACTGAACTGTTAGAATGAGTGTGTCCACATGGAGGTGTGCACACTGAAATGTTAGAATGTGTGTGTCCACATGGAGGTGTGCACACTGAACTGTTAGAATGAGTGTGTCCACATGGAAGTGTGCACACTGAACTGTTAGAATGAGTGTGCCCACATGGAGTTGTGCACACTGAACTGTTAGAATGAGTGTGTCCACATGGAGGTGTGCACACTGAACTGTTAGAATGAGTGTATCCCTGTGGAGGTGTGCACACTGAACAGTTAGAATGAGTGTGTTCAAATGGAGGTGTGCACACTGAACAGTTAGAATGAGTGTGTCCACATGGAGGTGTGCACACCGAAGTGTTAGAATTTGTCCACATGGAGGTGTGCACACTGAACTGTTAGAATGAGTGTGTCCACATGGAGGTGTCCACACTGAACTGTTAGAATGAGTGTGCCCACATGGAGGTGTGCACACTGAACTGTTAGAATGAGTGTGCGCACATGGAGGTGTGCACACTGAACTGTTAGAATGAGTGTGACCACATGGAGGTGTGCACACTGAACTGTTAGAATGAGTGTATCCCTGTGGAGGTGTGCACACTGAACTGTTAGAATGAGTGTGACCACATGGAGTTGTGCACACTGAACTGTTAGAATGAGTGTATCCCTGTGGAGGTGTGCACACTGAACTGTTAGAATGAGTGTGTCCACATGGAGGTGTGCACACTGAACTGTTAGAATGAGTGTGTCCACATGGAGGTGTAAACAATGAACTGTTAGAATGAGTGTGTCCACATGGAGGTGTGCACACTTAACTGTTAGAATGAGTGTGCCCACATGGAGGTGTGCACACTGAACTGTTAGAATGACTGTGTCCACATTTACGTGTGCACACTGAACTGTTAGAATGACTGTGTCCACGTGGCGGTGTGCACACTGAACTGTTAGAATGAGTGTGTCCCTGTGGAGGTGTGCACACTGAACTGTTAGAATTAGTGTGTCCACTTGGAGGTGTGAACACTAAACTGTTAGAATGAGTGTGTCCACATGGAGGTGTGCACACTGAACTGTTAGAATGTGTGTGTCCACATGGAGGTGTGCACACTGAACTGTTAGAATGAGTGTGCCCACATGGAGGTGTGCACACTAAACTGTTAGAATGAGTGTGTCCACATGGAGGTGTGCACACTGAACTGTTAGAATGAGTGTGTCCACATGGAGGTGTGCACACTCAACTGTTAGAATGAGTATGCCCACATGGAGGTGTGCACACTGAATTGCTAGAATGATTGTGTCCACATGTAGGTGTACACACTGAAATGTTAGAATGAGTGTGTCCCTGTGGAGGTGTGCACACTGAACTGTTAGAATGAGTCTGTCCACATGGAGGTGTGCACACTGAACTGTTAAAATGACTGTGCCCACATGGAGATGTGCACACTGAACTGTTAGAATGAGTGTGTCCACATGGAGGTGTGCAAACTGAACTGTTAGAATGAGTGTGTCCTCATGGAGGTGTGCACACTGAACTGTTAGAATGATTGTGTCCACATGCAGGTGTGCACACTGAACTGTTAGAATGAGTGTTTCCCCTTGGAGGTGTGCACACTGAACTGATAGAATGATTATGTCCACATGGAGGTGTGCACACTGAACTGTTAGAATGAGTGTATCCCTGTGGAGGTGTGCACACTGAACTGTTAGAATCAGTATGCCCACATGGAGGTGTGCACACTTAACTGTTAGAATGAGTGTGTCCACATGCAGGTGTGCACACTGAACTGTTAGAATGAGTGTATCCCTGTGGAGGTGTGCACACTGAACTGTTAGAATGAGTGTGCCAACATGGAGGTGTGCACACTGAACTGTTAGAATGAGTGTGTCCACATGGAGGTGTAAACACTGAACTGTTAGAATGAGTGTGTCCACATGGAGGTGTGCACACTGAACTGTTAGAATTAGTGTGCCCACATGGAGGTGTTCACACTGAACTGTTAGAATGAGTGTGTCCACATGGAGGTGTGCACACTGAACTGTTAGAATGAGTGTGTCCCTGTGGAGGTGTGCACACTGAAATGTTAGAATGAGTGTGTCCACATGGGGGTGTATACACCAAAGTGTAACAATTTGTCCACATGGAGGTGTGCACACTGAAATGTTAGAATGAGTTTGTCCACATGGAGGTGTGCACACTGAACTGTTAGAATGAGTGTGTCCACATGGAGGTGTGCATACTGAACTGTTAGAATGAGTGTGTCCACATGGAGGTGTGCACACTGAACTGTTAGAATGAGTGTATCCCTGTGGAGGTGTGCACACTGAACTGTTAGAATAAGTGTATCCACATGGAGGTGTGCACACTGAACTGTTAGAATGAGTGTGCCCACATGGAGGTGTAAACACTGAACTGTTAGAATGAGTGTGCCCACATGAAGGTGTGCACACTGAACTGTTAGAATGAGTGTGTTCACATGGAGGTGTCCACACTGAAGTGTTAGAATGAGTGTGCCCACATGGAGTTGCGCACACTGAACTGTTAGAATGAGTGTGTCCACATGGAGGTGTGCACACTGAACTGTTAGAATGACTGTGCCCACATGGAGTTGTGCACAATGAACTGTAAGAATGACTGTGTCCACATGGAGGTGTGCACACTGAACTGTTAGAATGAGTGTGCCCACATGGAGTTATGAAAACTGAACTGTTAGAATAACTGCGTCCACATGGAGGTGTGCACACTGAACCGTTAGAATGACTGTGTCCACGTGGAAGTGTGCACACTGAACTGTTAGAATGAGTGTGTCCACATGGAGGTGTGCACACTGAACTGTTAGAATGAGTATGCCCACATGGAGGTGTGCAGTCAACTGTTAGAAGGAGTGTGCCCATATGGAGGTGTGCACACTGAACTGTTAGAATGAGTGTGCCGACATGGAAGTGTGCACACTGAACTGTTAGAATGAGTGTGCCCACATGTAGGATGTGCACACTGAACTGTTAGAATGAGTGGGCCCACATGGAGGTGTGCACACTGAACTGTTAGAATGAGTGTGTCCACATGGAGGAGTGCACACTGAACTGTTAGAATGAGTGTGTCCACATGGAGGTGTGCAAACTGAACTGTTAGAATGAGTGTGCCCACATGGAGGTGTGCACATTGAACTGTTAGAATGAGTGTGCCCACATGGAGTTGTGCACACTGAACTGTTAGAATGACTGTGTCCACATGGAGGTGTGCACACTGAACTGTTAGAATGAGTGTGTCCACATGCAGGGGTGCACACTGAACTGTTAGAATGAGTGTATCCCTGTGGAGGTGTGCACAGTGAACTGTTAGAATGAGTGTGTCCACATGGAGGTGTGCACACTGAACTGTTAGAATGATTGTGTCCACATGGAGGTGTGCACACTGAACTGTTAGAATGAGTATGCCCACAGGGAGGTGTGCACACTGAACTGTTAGAATGATTGTGTCCACATGCAGGTGTACACACTGAACTGTTAGAATGAGTGTGTCCCTGTGGAGGTGTGCACACTGAACTGTTAGAATGATTATGTCCACATGGAGGTGTGCACACTGAACTGTTAGAATGAGTGTGTCCACATGGAGGTGTGCACACTGAAATGTTAGAATGTGTGTGTCCACATGGAGGTGTGCACACTGAACTGTTAGAATGAGTGTGTCCACATGGAAGTGTGCACACTGAACTGTTAGAATGAGTGTGCCCACATGGAGTTGTGCACACTGAACTGTTAGAATGAGTGTGTCCACATGGAGGTGTGCACACTGAACTGTTAGAATGAGTGTATCCCTGTGGAGGTGTGCACACTGAACAGTTAGAATGAGTGTGTTCAAATGGAGGTGTGCACACTGAACTGTTAGAATGAGTGTGTCCACATGGAGGTGTGCACACCGAAGTGTTAGAATTTGTCCACATGGAGGTGTGCACACTGAACTGTTAGAATGAGTGTGTCCACATGGAGGTGTCCACACTGAACTGTTAGAATGAGTGTGCCCACATGGAGGTGTGCACACTGAACTGTTAGAATGAGTGTGCGCACATGGAGGTGTGCACACTGAACTGTTAGAATGAGTGTGACCACATGGAGGTGTGCACACTGAACTGTTAGAATGAGTGTATCCCTGTGGAGGTGTGCACACTGAACTGTTAGAATGAGTGTGACCACATGGAGTTGTGCACACTGAACTGTTAGAATGAGTGTATCCCTGTGGAGGTGTGCACACTGAACTGTTAGAATGAGTGTGTCCACATGGAGGTGTGCACACTGAACTGTTAGAATGAGTGTGTCCACATGGAGGTGTAAACAATGAACTGTTAGAATGAGTGTGTCCACATGGAGGTGTGCACACTGAACTGTTAGAATGATTATGTCCACATGGAGGTGTGAACACTGAACTGTTAGAATTAGTGTGTCCCTGTGTAGGTGTGCACACTGAAATGATAGAATGAGTGTGTCCACATGGAGGTGTGCACACTGAACTGTTAGAATGAGTGTGTCCACATGGAGGTGTGCATACTGAACTGTTAGAATGAGTGTGCCCACATGGAGTTGTGCACACTGAACTGTTAGAATGAGTCTGTCCACATGGAGGTGTGCACACTGAACTGTTAAAATGACTGTGCCCACATGGAGATGTGCACACTGAACTGTTAGAATGAGTGTGTCCACATGGAGGTGTGCAAACTGAACTGTTAGAATGAGTGTGTCCTCATGGAGGTGTGCACACTGAACTGTTAGAATGATTGTGTCCACATGCAGGTGTGCACACTGAACTGTTAGAATGAGTGTTTCCCCTTGGAGGTGTGCACACTGAACTGATAGAATGATTATGTCCACATGGAGGTGTGCACACTGAACTGTTAGAATGAGTGTATCCCTGTGGAGGTGTGCACACTGAACTGTTAGAATCAGTGTGTCCACAAGGAGGTGTGCACACTGAACTGTTAGAATGAGTGTGTCCACATGGAGTTGTGCACACTGAACTGTTAGAATGAGTGTGCCCACATGGAGGTGTGCACACTGAACTGTTAGAATGAGTATGCCCACATGGAGGTGTGCACACTGAACTGTTAGAATGATTGTGTCCACATGTAGGATGTGCACACTGAACTTTTAGAATGAGTGTGTCCCTGTGGAGGTGTGCACACTGAACTGTTACAATGATTATGTCCACATGGAGGTGTGCACACTGAACTGTTAGAATGAGTGTGTCCCTGTGGAGGTGTGCACACTGAAATGTTAGAATGAGTGTGCCCACATGGAGGTGTGCACACTGAACTGTTAGAATGAGTGTGTCCACATGGAGTTGTGCACACTGAACTGTTAGAATGAGTGTATCCCTGTGGAGGTGTGCACACTGAACTGTTAGAATGAGTGTGTCCACATGGAGGTGTGCACATCGAAGTGTTAGAATATGTCAACATGGAGGTGTGCACACTGAAATGTTAGAATGAGTGTGTCCACATGGAGGTGTGCACACTGAATTGTTATAATGAGTATGCCCACATGGAGGTGTGCACACTGAACTGTTAGAATGAGTGTGCCCACATGGAGGTGTGCACACTGAACTGTTAGAATGAGTGTGTCCACATGGAGTTGTGCACACTGAACTGTTAGAATGAGTGTATCCCTGTGGAGGTGTGCACACTGAACTGTTAGAATGAGTGTGTCCACATGGAGGTGGGCACACTGAACTGTTAGAATGAGTGTGTCCACATGGAGGTGTAAACACTGAACTGTTAGAATGAGTTTGTCCACATGGAGGTGTGCACACTGAACTGTTAAAATGAGTGTGCCCACATGGAGGTGTGCACACTGAACTGATAGAATGAGTGTGTCCACATGGAGGTGTGCACACTGAACTGTTAGAATGAGTGTGCCCACATGGAGGTGTGCACACTGAACTGTTAGAATGAGTGTGCCCAATGGAGTTGTGCACACTGAACTGTTAGCATGAGTGTGTCCACATGGCCGTGTCCACACTAAAGTGTTAGAATGAGTGTGCCCACATGGATTTGTACACACTGAACTGTTAGAATGACTGTGTCCACATGGAGGTGTGCACACTGAACTGTTAAAATGAGTGTGCCCACATGGTGGTGTGCACCCTGAACTGATAGAATGAGTGTGTCCACATGGAGGTGTGCACACTGAACTGTTAGAATGAGTGTGCCCACATGGAGGTGTGCACACTGAACTGTTAGAATGAGTGTGCCCACATGGAGTTGTGCACACTGAACTGTTAGAATGAGTGTGTCCACATGGCCGTGTCCACACTAAAGTGTTAGAATGAGTGTGCCCATATGGAGTTGTGCACACTGAACTGTTAGGATGACTGTGTCCACATGGACGTGTGCACACTGAACTGTTAGAATGACTGTTTCCACGTGGAGGTGTGCACACTGAACTGTTAGAATGAGTGTGTCCCTGTGAGGCTGTGCACACTGAACTGTTAGAATTAGTGTGTCCACTTGGAGGTGTGCACACTAAACTGTTAGAATGAGTGTGTCCCTGTGGAGTTGTGCACACTGAACTGTTATTATATTTGTGTCCACATGGAGGTGTGCACACTGAACTGTTAGAATGAGTGTGGCCACATGGAGTTGTAAACACTGAACTGTTAGAATGAGTGTGTCCACATGGAGGTGTGCACACTGAAATGTTAGAATGAGTGTGTCCACATGGAGGTGTGATCACCGAAGTGTTAGAATTTGTCCACATGGAGGTGTGCACACTGAACTGTTAGACTGAGTGTGTCCACATGGAGGTGTGCACACTGAACTGTTAGAATGAGTGTGCCCACATGGAGGTGTGCACACTGAACTGTTAGAATGAGTGTGTCAACATGGAGGTGTGCACACTGAAATGTTAGAATGAGTGTGTCCACATGGAGGTGTGCACACTGAACTGTTAGAATGAGTGTGTCTACATGGAGGTGTGCACACCGAATTGTTAGAATTTTTCCACATGGAGGTGTGCACACTGAACTGTTAGAATGAGTGTGTCCACATGGAGTTGTGCACACTGAACTGTTAGAATGAGTGTGCCCACATGGAGGTGTGCACACTGAACTGTTATAATGTTTGTGTCCACATGAAGGTGTGCACACTGAACTGTTAGAATGAGTGTTTCCACATGGAGGTGTGCACACTGAACTGTTAGAAGGAGCGTGCCCACATGAAGGTGTGCACACTGAACTGTTAGAATGAGTGTGTCCACATGGAGGTGTCCACACTGAACTGTTAGAATGAGTGTGTCCACAAGGAGGTGTGCACACTGAACTGTTAGAATGAGTATGCCCACATGGAGGTGTGCACACTGAACTGTTAGAATGATTGTGTCCACATGCAGGTTTACACACTGAACTGTTAGAATGAGTGTGTCCACATGGAGGTGTGCACACTGAACTGTTAGAATGAGTGTGTCCCTGTAGAGGTGTGCACACTGAAATGTTAGAATGATTGTGTCCACATGGAGGTGTGCATACCGAATTTTTAGAATTTTTCCGCATGGAGGTGTGCACACTGAACTGTTAGAATGAGTGTGTCCACATGGAGTTGTGCACACTGAACTGTTAGAATGAGTGTGCCCACATGGAGGTTGCACAATGAACTGTTAGAATGATTGTGTCCACATGCAGGTGTGCACACTGAACTGTTAGAATGAGTGTGTCCCTGTGGAGGTGTGCACACTGAACTGTTACAATGATTATGTCCACATGGAGGTGTGCACACTGAAATGTAAGAATGAGTGTGTCCCTGTGGAGGTGTGCACACTGAAATGTTAGAATGAGTGTGTCTACATGGAGGTGTGCACACTGTACTGTTAGAATGAGTGTGTCCACATGGAGGTGTGCACACTGGACTATTAGAATGAGTGTGTCCACATGGAGGTGTGCACACTGAAATGTTAGAATGAGTGTGTCCCTGTTTAGGTGTGCACACTGAAATGTTAGAATGAGTGTGTCCCTGTGGAGGTGTATACACTGAAGTGTTAGAATTTGTCCACATGGAGGTGTGCACACTGAAATGTTAGAATGAGTTTGTCCACATGGAGGTGTGCACACTGAACTGTTAGAATGAGTGTGTCCACATGGAGGTGTGCATACTGAACTGTTAGAATGAGTGTGTCCACATGTAGGTGTGCACACTGAACTGTTAGAATGAGTGTATCCCTGTGGAGGTGTGCACACTGAACTGTTAGAATAAGTGTGTCCACATGGAGGTGAGCACACTGAACTGTTAGAATGAGTGTGCCCACATGGAGGTGTAAACACTGAACTGTTAGAATGAGTGTGCCCACATGAAGGTGTGCACACTGAACTGTTAGAATGAGTGTGTTCACATGGAGGTGTCCACACTGAACTGTTAGAATGAGTGTGTCCACATGGAGGTGTGCACACTGAACTGTTAGAATGAGTGTGTCCACATGGAGGTGTGCACACTGAACTGTTAGAATGAGTGTGCCCACATGGAGTTGCGCACACTGAACTGTTAGAATGAGTGTGTCCACATGGAGGTGTGCACACTGAACCCTTAGAATGAGTGTGTCCCTGTGGAGGTGTGCACACTGAACTGTTAGAATGAGTGTGTCCCTGTGGAGGTGTGCACACTGAACTGTTAGAATGAGTGTGTCCACTTGGAGGTGTGCACACTAAACTGTTAGAATGAGTGTGTCCACTTGGAGGTGTGAACACTGAACTGTTAGATTGTGTGTGTCCACATGGAGGTGTGCACACTGAACTGTTAGAATGAGTGTGCCCACATGGAGGTGTGCACACTGAACTGTTAGAATGAGTGTGTCCACATGGAGGTGTGCACCCTGATCTGTTAGAATGAGTGTGCCCAAATGGAGTTGTGCACACTGAACTGTTAGAATGAGTGTTTCCCTGTGGAGGTGTGCACACTGAACTGTTAGAATGAGTGTGTCCACATGGAGGTGTGCATACTGAACTGTTAGAATGAGTGTGTCCACATGGAGGTGTGCACACTGAACTGTTAGAATGAGTGTATCCCTGTGGAGGTGTGCACACTGAACTGTTAGAATAAGTGTGTCCACATGGAGGTGAGCACACTGAACTGTTAGAATGAGTGTGCCCACATGGAGGTGTAAACACTGAACTGTTAGAATGAGTGTGCCCACATGAAGGTGTGCACACTGAACTGTTAGAATGAGTGTGTTCACATGGAGGTGTGCACACTGAACTGTTAGAATGAGTGTGTCCACATGGAGGTGTGCACACTGAACTGTTAGAATGAGTGTGTCCACATGGAGGTGTGCACACTGAACTGTTAGAATGAGTGTGCCCACATGGAGTAGCGCAAACTGAACTGTTAGAATGAGTGTGTCCACATGGAGGTGTGCACACTGAACCCTTAGAATGAGTGTGTCCCTGTGGAGGTGTGCACACTGAACTGTTAGAATGAGTGTGTCCCTGTGGAGGTGTGCACACTGAACTGTTAGAATGAGTGTGTCCACTTGGAGGTGTGCACACTAAACTGTTAGAATGAGTGTGTCCACTTGGAGGTGTGAACACTGAACTGTTAGAATGTGTGTGTCCACATGGAGGTGTGCACACTGAACTGATAGAATGAGTGTGCCCACATGGAGGTGTGCACACTGAACTGTTAGAATGAGTGTGTCCACATGGAGGTGTGCACCCTGAACTGTTAGAATGAGTGTGTCCACATGTAGGATGTGCACACTGAACTGTTAGAATGAGTGTGTCCCTGTGGAGGTGTGCACACTGAACTGTTAGAATGAGTATGCCCACATGGAGGTGTGCACACTGAACTGTTAGAATGATTGTGTCCACATGTAGGATGTGCACACTGAACTGTTAGAATGAGTGTGTCCCTGTGGAGGTGTGCACACTGAACTGTTACAATGATTATGTCCACGTGGAGGTGTGCACACTGAACTGTTAGAATGAGTGTGTCCCTGTGGAGGTGTGCACACTGAAATGTTAGAATGAGTGTGCCCACATGGAGGTGTGCACACTGAACTGTTAGAATGAGTGTGTCCACATGGAGTTGTGCACACTGAACTGTTAGAATGAGTGTATCCCTGTGGAGGTGTGCACACTGAACTGTTAGAATGAGTGTGTCCACATGGAGTTGTGCACATCGAAGTGTTAGAATTTGTCAACATGGAGGTGTGCACACTGAACTGTTAGAATGAGTGTGTCCACATGGAGGTGTGCACAATGAATTGTTATAATGAGTATGCCCACATGGAGGTGTGCACACTGAACTGATAGAATGAGTGTGCCCACATGGAGGTGTGCACACTGAACTGTTAGAATGAGTGTGTCCACATGGAGTTGTGCACACTGAACTGTTAGAATGAGTGTATCCCTGTGGAGGTGTGCACACTGAACTGTTAGAATGAGTGTGTCCACATGGAGGTGGGCACACTGAACTGTTAGAATGAGTGTGTCCACATGGAGGTGTAAACACTGAACTGTTAGAATGAGTTTGTCCACATGGAGGTGTGCACACTGAACTGTTAAAATGAGTGTGCCCACATGGAGGTGTGCACACTGAACTGATAGAATGAGTGTGTCCACATGGAGGTGTGCACACTGAACTGTTAGAATGAGTGTGCCCACATGGAGGTGTGCACACTGAACTGTTAGAATGAGTGTGCCCAATGGAGTTGTGCACACTGAACTGTTAGAATGAGTGTGTCCACATGGCCGTGTCCACACTAAAGTGTTAGAATGAGTGTGCCCACATGGAGTTGTGCACACTGAAGTGTTAGAATGACTGTGTCCACATGGAGGTGTGCACACTGAACTGTTAAAATGAGTGTGCCCACATGGTGGTGTGCACACTGAACTGATAGAATGAGTGTGTCCACATGGAGGTGTGCACACTGAACTGTTAGAATGAGTGTGCCCACATGGAGGTGTGCACACTGAACTGTTAGAATGAGTGTGCCCACATGGAGTTGTGCACACTGAACTGTTAGAATGAGTGTGTCCACATGGCCGTGTCCACACTAAAGTGTTAGAATGAGTGTGCCCACATGGAGTTGTGCACACTGAACTGTTAGAATGACTGTGTCCACATGGAGGTGTGCACACTGAACTGTTAAAATGAGTGTGCCCACATGGAGGTGTGCACACTGAACTGTTAGAATGAGTGTGCCCACATGGAGTTGTGCACACTGAACTGTTAGGATGACTGTGTCCACATGGACGTGTGCACACTGAACTGTTAGAATGACTGTGTCCACGTGGAGGTGTGCACACTGAACTGTTAGAATGAGTGTGTCCCTGTGAGGCTGTGCACACTGAACTGTTAGAATTAGTGTGTCCACTTGGAGGTGTGCACACTAAACTGTTAGAATGAGTGTGTCCCTGTGGAGTTGTGCACACTGAACTGTTATTATATTTGTGTCCACATGGAGGTGTGCACACTGAACTGTTAGAATGAGTGTGGCCACATGGAGTTGTAAACACTGAACTGTTAGAATGAGTGTGTCCACATGGAGGTGTGCACACTGAAATGTTAGAATGAGTGTGTCCACATGGAGGTGTGATCACCGAAGTGTTAGAATTTGTCCACATGGAGGTGTGCACACTGAACTGTTAGACTGAGTGTGTCCACATGGAGGTGTGCACACTGAACTGTTAGAATGAGTGTGCCCACATGGAGGTGTGCACACTGAACTGTTAGAATGAGTGTGTCAACATGGAGGTGTGCACACTGAAATGTTAGAATGAGTGTGTCCACATGGAGGTGTGCACACTGAACTGTTAGAATGAGTGTGTCTACATGGAGGTGTGCACACCGAATTGTTAGAATTTTTCCACATGGAGGTGTGCACACTGAACTGTTAGAATGAGTGTGTCCACATGGAGTTGTGCACACTGAACTGTTAGAATGAGTGTGCCCACATGGAGGTGTGCACACTGAACTGTTATAATGTTTGTGTCCACATGAAGGTGTGCACACTGAACTGTTAGAATGAGTGTTTCCACATGGAGGTGTGCACACTGAACTGTTAGAAGGAGCGTGCCCACATGAAGGTGTGCACACTGAACTGTTAGAATGAGTGTGTCCACATGGAGTTGTCCACACTGAACTGTTAGAATGAGTGTGTCCACAAGGAGGTGTGCACACTGAACTGTTAGAATGAGTATGCCCACATGGAGGTGTGCACACTGAACTGTTAGAATGATTGTGTCCACATGCAGGTTTACACACTGAACTGTTAGAATGAGTGTGTCCACATGGAGGTGTGCACACTGAACTGTTAGAATGAGTGTGTCCCTGTAGAGGTGTGCACACTGAAATGTTAGAATGATTGTGTCCACATGGAGGTGTGCATACCGAATTGTTAGAATTTTTCCGCATGGAGGTGTGCACACTGAACTGTTAGAATGAGTGTGTCCACATGGAGTTGTGCACACTGAACTGTTAGAATGAGTGTGCCCACATGGAGGTTGCACACTGAACTGTTAGAATGATTGTGTCCACATGCAGGTGTGCACACTGAACTGTTAGAATGAGTGTGTCCCTGTGGAGGTGTGCACACTGAACTGTTACAATGATTATGTCCACATGGAGGTGTGCACACTGAAATGTAAGCATGAGTGTGTCCCTGTGGAGGTGTGCACACTGAAATGTTAGAATGAGTGTGTCTACATGGAGGTGTGCACACTGTACTGTTAGAATGAGTGTGTCCCTGTGGAGGTGTGCACACTGAAATGTTAGAATGAGTGTGTCCCTGTGGAGGTGTATACACTGAAGTGTTAGAATTTGTCCACATGGAGGTGTGCACACTGAACCCTTAGAATGAGTGTGTCCCTGTGGAGGTGTGCACACTGAACTGTTAGAATGAGTGTGTCCCTGTGGAGGTGTGCACACTGAACTGTTAGAATGAGTGTGTCCACTTGGAGGTGTGCACACTAAACTGTTAGAATGAGTGTGTCCACTTGGAGGTGTGAACACTGAACTGTTAGAATGTGTGTGTCCACATGGAGGTGTGCACACTGAACTGTTAGAATGAGTGTGCCCACATGGAGGTGTGCACACTGAACTGTTAGAATGAGTGTGTCCACATGGAGGTGTGCACCCTGATCTGTTAGAATGAGTGTGCCCAAATGGAGTTGTGCACACTGAACTGTTAGAATGAGTGTTTCCCTGTGGAGGTGTGCACACTGAACTGTTAGAATGAGTGTGTCCACATGGAGGTGTGCATACTGAACTGTTAGAATGAGTGTGTCCACATGGAGGTGTGCACACTGAACTGTTAGAATGAGTGTATCCCTGTGGAGGTGTGCACACTGAACTGTTAGAATAAGTGTGTCCACATGGAGGTGAGCACACTGAACTGTTAGAATGAGTGTGCCCACATGGAGGGGTAAACACTGAACTGTTAGAATGAGTGTGCCCACATGAAGGTGTGCACACTGAACTGTTAGAATGAGTGTGTTCACATGGAGGTGTGCACACTGAACTGTTAGAATGAGTGTGTCCACATGGAGGTGTGCACACTGAACTGTTAGAATGAGTGTGTCCACATGGAGGTGTGCACACTGAACTGTTAGAATGAGTGTGCCCACATGGAGTAGCGCAAACTGAACTGTTAGAATGAGTGTGTCCACATGGAGGTGTGCACACTGAACCCTTAGAATGAGTGTGTCCCTGTGGAGGTGTGCACACTGAACTGTTAGAATGAGTGTGTCCCTGTGGAGGTGTGCACACTGAACTGTTAGAATGAGTGTGTCCACTTGGAGGTGTGAACACTGAACTGTTAGAATGTGTGTGTCCACATGGAGGTGTGCACACTGAACTGATAGAATGAGTGTGCCCAGATGGAGGTGTGCACACTGAACTGTTAGAATGAGTGTGTCCACATGGAGGTGTGCACCCTGAACTGTTAGAATGAGTGTGCCCAAATGGAGTTGTGCACACTGAACTGTTAGAATGAGTGTTTCCCTGTGGAGGTGTGCACACTGAACTGTTAGAATGAGTGTGTCCACATGGAGGTGTGCACACTGAACTGTTAGAATGAGTGTGTCCACATGGAGGTGTGCACACTGAACTTTTAGAATGAGTGTGCCCACATGGCGGTGTGCACAGTGAACTGTTAGAATATGTCCACATGGAGGTGTGCACACTGTATTGTTAGAATGAGTGTGTCCCTGTGGAGGTGTGCACACTGAAATGTTAGAATGAGTGTGTCCACATGGAGGTGTATACACTGAAGTGTTAGAATTTTTCCACATGGAGGTGTGCACACTGAAATGTTAGAATGAGTTTGTCCACATGGAGGTGTGCACACTGAACTGTTAGAATGAGTGTGTCCACATGTAGGTGTGCATACTGAACTGTTAGAATGAGTGTGTCCACATGGAGTTGTGCACACTGAACTGTTAGAATGAGTGTATCCCTGTGGAGGTGTGCACACTGAACTGTTAGAATAAGTGTGTCCACATGGAGTTGCGCACACTGAACTGTTAGAATGAGTGTGTCCAAATGGAGGTGTGCACACTGAACTGTTAGAATGAGTGTGCCCACATGGAGTTGTGCACACTGAACTGTTAGAATGACTGTGTCCACATGGAGGTGTGCACACTGAACTGTTAGAATGAGTGTGCCCACATGGAGTTGTGCAAACTGAACTGTTAGAATGACTGTGTCCACATGGAGGTGTGCACACTGAACCCTTAGAATGACTGTGTCCACGTGGAGGTGTGCACACTGAACTGTTAGAATGAGTGTGTCCCTGTGGAGGTGTGCACACTGAACTGTTAGAATGAGTGTGTCCACATGGAGGTGTGCACACTGAACTGTTAGAATGACTGTGTCCACGTGGAGGTGTGCACACTGAACTGTTAGAATGAGTGTGTCCCTGTGGAGGTGTGCACACTGGACTGTTAGAATGAGTGTGTCCCTGTGGAGGTGTGCACACTGAACTGTTAGAATGAGTGTGTCCACATGGAGGTGTGCACACTGAACTGTTAGAATGAGTGTGTCCACATGGTGGTGTGCACCCTGAACTGTTAGAATGAGTGTGCTCAAATGGAGTTGTGCACACTGAACTGTTAGAATGAGTGTTTCCCTGTGGAGGTGTGCACACTGAACTGTTAGAATGAGTGTTTCCACATGGAGGTGTGCACACTGAACTCTTAGAATGAGTGTGTCCACATGGAGGTGTGCACACTGAACTTTTAGAATGAGTGTGCCCACATGGAGGTGTGCACAGTGAACTGTTAGAATATGTCCACATGGAATTGTGCACACTGTATTGTTAGAATGAGTGTGTCCACATGGAGGTGTGCACACTGAACTGTTAGAATGAGTGTGTCCACATGGAGGTGTGCACACTGAACTGTTAGAATGAGTGTGTCCACATGGAGGTGTGCACACTGAACTGTTAGAATGAGTGTGCCCACATGGAGTAGCGCAAACTGAACTGTTAGAATGAGTGTGTCCACATGGAGGTGTGCACACTGAACCCTTAGAATGAGTGTGTCCCTGTGGAGGTGTGCACACTGAACTGTTAGAATGAGTGTGTCCCTGTGGAGGTGTGCACACTGAACTGTTAGAATGAGTGTGTCCACTTGGAGGTGTGCACACTAAACTGTTAGAATGAGTGTGTCCACTTGGAGGTGTGAACACTGAACTGTTAGAATGTGTGTGTCCACATGGAGGTGTGCACACTGAACTGATAGAATGAGTGTGCCCACATGGAGGTGTGCACACTGAACTGTTAGAATGAGTGTGTCCACATGGAGGTGTGCACCCTGAACTGTTAGAATGAGTGTGCCCAAATGGAGTTGTGCACACTGAACTGTTAGAATGAGTGTTTCCCTGTGGAGGTGTGCACACTGAACTGTTAGAATGCGTGTGTCCACATGGAGGTGTGCACACTGAACTGTTAGAATGAGTGTGTCCACATGGAGGTGTGCACACTGAACTTTTAGAATGAGTGTGCCCACATGGCGGTGTGCACAGTGAACTGTTAGAATATGTCCACATGGAGGTGTGCACACTGTATTGTTAGAATGAGTGTGCCTGTGGAGGTGTGCACACTGAAATGTTAGAATGAGTGTGTCCACCTGGAGGTGTATACACTGAAGTGTTAGAATTTTTCCACATGGAGGTGTGCACACTGAAATGTTAGAATGAGTTTGTCCACATGGAGGTGTGCACACTGAACTGTTAGAATGAGTGTGTCCACATGTAGGTGTGCATACTGAACTGTTAGAATGAGTGTGTCCACATGGAATTGTGCACACTGAACTGTTAGAATGAGTGTATCCCTGTGGAGGTGTGCACACTGAACTGTTAGAATAAGTGTGTCCACATGGAGTTGCGCACACTGAACTGTTAGAATGAGTGTGTCCACATGGAGGTGTGCACACTGAACTGTTAGAATTTGTGTGCCCACATGGAGTTGTGCACACTGAACTGTTAGAATGACTGTGTCCACATGGAGGTGTGCACACTGAACTGTTAGAATGAGTGTGCCCACATGGAGTTGCGCAAACTGAACTGTTAGAATGACTGTGTCCACATGGAGGTGTGCACACTGAACCCTTAGAATGACTGTGTCCACGTGGAGGTGTGCACACTGAACTGTTAGAATGAGTGTGTCCCTGTGGAGGTGTGCACACTGAACTGTTAGAATGAGTGTGTCCACATGGAGGTGTGCACACTGAACTGTTAGAATGACTGTGTCCACGTGGAGGTGTGCACCCTGAACTGTTAGAATGAGTGTGCCCAAATGGAGTTGTGCACACTGAACTGTTAGAATGAGTGTTTCCCTGTGGAGGTGTGCACACTGAACTGTTAGAATGAGTGTGTCCACATGGAGGTGTGCACACTGAACTCTTAGAATGAGTGTGTCCACATGGAGGTGTGCACACTGAACTTTTAGAATGAGTGTGCCCACATGGAGGTGTGCACAGTGAACTGTTAGAATATGTCCACATGGAATTGTGCACACTGTATTGTTAGAATGAGTGTGTCCACATGGAGGTGTGCACACTGAACTGTTAGAATGAGTGTGTCCACATGGAGGTGTGCACACTGAACTGTTAGAATGAGTGTGTCCACATGGAGGTGTGCACACTGAACAGTTAGAATGTATCCACATGGAGGTGTGCACACTGAAGTGTGAGAATGATGTGTCCACATGGAGGTGTGCACACTGAACTGTTAAAATGACTGTGCCCACATGGGAGGAGTCCACAATGAACTGTTAGAATGAGTGTGTCCACATGGAGGTGTGCACACTGAACTGTTAGAATGAGTGTGTCCACATGGAGGTGTGCACACTGAAGTGTTAGAATAAGTGTGTCCACATGGAGGTGTGCACACTGAACTGTTAGAATGAGTATGCCCACATGGAGGTGTGCACTCAACTGGTAGAAGGAGTGTGCCCATATGGATGTGTGCACACTGAACTGTTAGAATGAGTGTGCCGACATGGAAGTGTGCACACTGAACTGTTAGAATGAGTGTGCCCACATGTAGGTTGTGCACACTGAACTGTTAGAATGAGTGGGCCCACAAGGAGGTGTGCACACTGAACAGTTAGAATGAGTGTGTCCACATGGAGTTGTGCACACTGAACTGTTAGAATGAGTGTGTCCACATGGAGGTGTGCAAACTGAACTGTTAGAATGAGTGTGCCCACATGGAGTTTTGCACATTGAACTGTTAGAATGAGTATGCCCACATGGAGTTGTGCACAATGAACTGTTAGAATGACTGTGTCCACATGGAGGTGTGCACACTGAACTGTTAGAATGAGTGTATCCCTGTGGAGGTGTGCACAGTGAACTGTTAGAATGAGTGAGTCCACATGGAGGTGTGCACACTGAACTCTTAGAATGAGTGTGTCCACATGGAGGTGTGCACACTGAACTGTTAGAATGAGTGTGTCCACATGGAGGTGTGCACACTGAACTGTTAGAATGATTATGTCCACATGGAGGTGTGCACACTGAACTGTTAGAATGAGTGTGTCCACATGGAGGTGTGCACACTGAACTGTTAGAATGTGTGTGTCCACATGGAGGTGTGCACACTGAACTGTTAGAATGAGTGTGTCCACATGGAAGTGTGTACACTGAACTGTTAGAATGAGTGTGCCCACATGGAGGTGTGCACACTGAACTGTTAGAATGAGTGTGTCCACATGGAGGTGTGCACACTGAACTGTTAGAAAGTGTGTGTCCACATGGAGGTGTGCACACTGAACTGTTAGAATGAGTGTGCCCACATGGAGGTGTGCACACTGAACTGTTAGAATGAGTGTGTCCACATGGAGGTGTGCACACTGAACTGTTAGAAAGTGTGTGTCCACATGAAGGTGTGCACACTGAACTGTTAGAATGAGTGTGCCCACATGGAGTTGTGCACATTGAACTGTAAGAATGATTGTGCCCACATGGAGGTGTGCACACTGAACTGTTAGAATGTTTGTGTCCACATGAAGGTGTGCACACTGAACTGTTAGAATGAGTGTGTCCACATGGAGGTGTGCACACTGAACTGTTAGAAGGAGCGTGCACACATGAAGGTGTGCACACTGAACTGTTAGAATGAGTGTGTCCACATGGAGTTGTCCACACTGAACTGTTAGAATGAGTGTGTCCACAAGGAGGTGTGCACACTGAACTGTTAGAATGAGTATGCCCACATGGAGGTGTGCACACTGAACTGTTAGAATGATTGTGTCCACATGCAGGTGTACACACTGAACTGTTAGAATGAGTGTGCCCACATGGAGGTGTGCACACTGAACTGTTAGAATGAGTGTGTCCCTGTAGAGGTGTGCACACTGAAATGTTAGAATGATTGTGTCCTCATGGAGGTGTGCACACTGAATTGTTAGAATTTTTCCACATGGAGGTGTGCACACTGAACTGTTTGAATGATTGTGTCCACATGCAGGTGTGCACACTGAACTGTTAGAATGAGTGTGTCCCTGTGGAGGTGTGCACACTGAACTGTTACAATGATTATTTCCAAATGGAGGTGTGCACACTGAACTGTAAGAATGAGTGTGTCCCTGTGGAGGTGTGCACACTGAAATGTTAGAATGAGTGTGTCTACGTGGAGGTGTGCACACTGTACTGTTAGAATGAGTGTGTCCACATGGAGGTGTGCACACTGGACTATTAGAATGAGTGTGTCCACATGGAGGTGTGCACACTGAACTGTTAGAATTAGTGTGTCCCTGTGGAGGTGTGCACACTGAACTGTTAGAATGAGTGTGCCCACATGGAGGTGTGCACACTGAACTGTTAGAATGAGTCTGTCCACATGGAGGTGTGCACCCTGAACTGTTAGAATGAGTGTGCCCAAATGGAGTTGTGCACACTGAACTGTTAGAATGAGTGTTTCCCTGTGGAGGTGTGCACACTGAACTGTTAGAATGAGTGTGTCCACATGGAGGTGTGCACACAGAACTGTTAGAATTGGTGTGTCCACATGGAGGTGTGCACACTGAACTTTTAGAATGAGTGTGCCCACATGGAGGTGTGCACAGTGAACTGTTAGAATAAGTGTGTCCACATGGATTTGCGCACACTGAACTGTTAGAATGAGTGTGTCCACATGGAGGTGTGCACACTGAACTGTTAGAATGAGTGTGCCCACATGGAGTTGTGCACACTGAACTGTTAGAATAACTGTGTCCACATGGAGGTGTGCACACTGAACTGTTAGAATGAGTGTGCCCACATGGAGTTGCGCACACTGAACTGTTAGAATGACTGTGTCCACATGGAGGTGTGCACACTGAACCCTTAGAATGACTGTGTCCACGTGGAGGTGTGCACACTGAACTGTTAGAATGAGTGTGTCCCTGTGGAGGTGTGCACACTGAACTGTTAGAATGAGTGTGTCCACATGGAGGTGTGCACACTGAACTGTTAGAATGACTGTGTCCACGTGGAGGTGTGCACACTGAACTGTTAGAATGAGTGTGTCCCTGTGGAGGTGTGCACACTGAACTGTTAGAATGAGTGTGTCCACATGGAGGTGTGCACACTGAACTGTTAGAATGAGTGTGCCCACGTGAAGGTGTGCACACTGAACTGTTAGAATGAGTGTGTTCACATGGAGGTGTCCACACTGAAGTGTTAGAATGAGTGTGCCCACATGGAGTTGCGCACACTGAACTGTTAGAATGACTGTGTCCACATGGAGGTGTGCACACTGAACACTTAGAATGACTGTGTCCACGTGGAGGTGTGCACACTGAACTGTTAGAATGTGTGTGTCCACATGGAGGTGTGCACACTGAACTGTTAGAATGAGTGTGCCCACATGGAGGTGTGCACACTGAACTGTTAGAATGATTGTGTCCACATGGTGGTGTGCACCCTGAACTGTTAGAATGAGTGTGCCCAAATGGAGTTGTGCACACTGAACTGTGAGAATGAGTGTTTCCCTCTGGAGGTGTGCACACTGAACTGTAGAATGAGTGTGTCCACATGGAGGTGTGCACACTGAACTCTTAGAATGAGTGTGTCCACATGGAGGTGTGCACACTGAACTTTTAGAATGAGTGTGCCCACATGGAGGTGTGCACAGTGAAATGTTAGAATATGTCCACATGGAGGTGTGCACACTGTATTGTTAGAATGAGTGTGTCCACATGGAGGTGTGCACACTGAACTGTTAGAATGAGTGTGTCCACATGGAGGTGTGCACACTGAACTGTTAGAATGAGTGTGTCCACATGGAGGTGTGCACACTGAACTGTTAGAATGTATCCACATGGAGGTGTGCACACTGAAGTGTGAGAATGATGTGTCCACATGGAGGTGTGCACACTGAACTGTTAGAATGAGTGTGCCGACATGGAAGTGTGCACACTGAACTGTTAGAATGAGTGTGCCCACTTGTAAGTTGTGCACACTGAACTGTTAGAATGAGTGGGCCCACAAGGAGGTGTGCACACTGAACAGTTAGAATGAGTGTGTCCACATTGAGTTGTGCACACTGAACTGTTAGAATGAGTGTGTCCACATGGAGGTGTGCAAACTGAACTGTTAGAATGAGTGTGCCCACATGGAGTTGTGCACATTGAACTGTTAGAATGAGTATGCCCACATGGAGTTGTGCACAATGAACTGTTAGAATGACTGTGTCCACATGGAGGTGTGCACACTGAACTGTTAGAATGAGTGTATCCCTGTGGAGGTGTGCACAGTGAACTGTTAGAATGAGTGAGTCCACATGGAGGTGTGCACACTGAACTGTTAGAATGAGTGTGTCCACATGGAGGTGTGCACACTGAACTGTTAGAATGAGTATGCCCACATGGAGGTGTGCACACTGAACTGTTAGAATGATTGTGTCCACATGCAGGTGTACAGACTGAACTGTTAGAATGAGTGTGTCCCTGTGGAGGTGTGCACACTGAACTGTTAGAATGATTATGTCCACATGGAGGTGTGCACACTGAACTGTTAGAATGAGTGTGTCCACATGGAGGTGTGCACACTGAACTGTTAGAATGTGTGTGTCCACATGGAGGTGTGCACACTGAACTGTTAGAATGAGTTTGTCCACATGGAAGTGTGCACACTGAACTGTTAGAATGAGTGTGCCCACATGGAGGTGTGCACACTGAACTGTTAGAATGAGTGTGTCCACATGGAGGTGTGCACACTGAACTGTTAGAAAGTGTGTGTCCACATGGAGGTGTGCACACTGAACTGTTAGAATGAGTGTGTCCACATGGAAGTGTGCACACTGAACTGTTAGAATGAGTGTGCCCACATGGAGGTGTGCACAATGAACTGTTTGAATGAGTGTGTCCACATGGAGGTGTACACACTGAACTGTTAGAATGAGTGTGTCCCTGTGGAGGTGTGCACACTGAACTGTTAGAATGATTATGTCCACATGGAGGTGTGAACACTGAACTGTTAGAATTAGTGTGTCCCTGTGTAGGTGTGCACACTGAAATGATAGAATGAGTGTGTCCACATGGAGGTGTGCACACTGAACTGTTAGAATGAGTGTGTCCACATGGAGGTGTGCATACTGAACTGTTAGAATGAGTGTGCCCACATGGAGTTGTGCACACTGAACTGTTAGAATGACTGTGTCCACATGGAGGTGTGCACACTGAACTGTTAGAATGAGTGTGTCCACATGGAGGTGTGCACACTGAACTGTTAGAATAAGTGTGTCCACATGGAGGTGTGCACACTGAACTCTTAGAATGAGTGTGTCCACATGGAGGTGTGCACACTGAACTGTTAGAATGAGTATGCCCACATGGAGGTGTGCGCACTGAACTGTTAGAATGAGTGTGTCCACATGGAGGTGTGCACACTGAACTGTTAGAATGAGTGTGTCCACATGAAGGTGTGCACACTGAACTGTTAGAATGAGTGTGCCCACATGGAGTTGTGCACATTGAACTGTAAGAATGATTGTGCCCACATGGAGGTGTGCACACTGAACTGTTAGAATGTTTGTGTCCACATGAAGGTGTGCACACTGAACTGTTAGAATGAGTGTGTCCACATGGAGGTGTGCACACTGAACTGTTAGAAGGAGTGTGCCCACATGAAGGTGTGCACACTGAACTGTTAGAATGAGTGTGTCCACATGGAGGTGTCCACACTGAACTGTTAGAATGAGTGTGTCCACAAGGAGGTGTGAACACTGAACTGTTAGAATGAGTATGCCCACATGGAGGTGTGCACACTGAACTGTTAGAATGATTGTGTCCACATGCAGGTGTACACACTGAACTGTTAGAATGAGTGTGCCCACATGGAGGTGTGCACACTGAACTGTTAGAATGAGTGTGTCCCTGTAGAGGTGTGCACACTGAAATGTTAGAATGATTGTGTCCTCATGGAGGTGTGCACACTGAATTGTTAGAATTTTTCCACATGGAGGTGTGCACACTGAACTGTTAGAATGAGTGTGTCCACATGGAGTTGTGCACACTGAACTGTTAGAATGAGTGTGCCCACATGGAGGTGTGCACACTGAACTGTTAGAATGAGTATGCCCACATGGAGGTGTGCACACTGAACTGTTAGAATGATTGTGTCCACATGCAGGTGTGCACACTGAACTGTTAGAATGAGTGTGTCCCTGTGGAGGTGTGCACACTGAACTGTTACAATGATTATGTCCACATGGAGGTGTGCACACTGAACTGTAAGAATGAGTGTGTCCCTGTGGAGGTGTGCACACTGAAATGTTAGAATGAGTGTGTCTACATGAAGGTGTGCACACTGTACTGTTAGAATGAGTGTGTCCACATGGAGGTGTGCACACTGGACTATTAGAATGAGTGTGTCCACATGGAGGTGTGCACACTGAAATGTTAGAATGAGTGTGTCCCTGTGGAGGTGTGCACACTGAACTGTTAGAATGAGTGTGCCCACATGGATGTGTGCACACTGAACTGTTAGAATGAGTGTGTCCACATGGAGGTGTGTACCCTGAACTGTTAGAATGAGTGTGCCCAAATGGAGTTGTGCACACTGAACTGTTAGAATGAGTGTTTCCCTGTGGAGGTGTGCACACTGAACTGTTGGAATGAGTGTGTCCACATGGAGGTGTGCACACAGAACTGTTAGAATTGGTGTGTCCACATGGAGGTGTGCACACTGAACTTTTAGAATGAGTGTGCCCACATGGAGGTGTGCACAGTGAACTGTTAGAATATGTCCATATAGAGGTGTGCACACTGTATTGTTAGAATGAGTGTGTCCCTGTGGAGGTGTGCACACTGAAATGTTAGAATGAGTGTGTCCACATGGAGGTGTATACACTGAAGTGTTAGAATTTGTCCACATGGAGGTGTGCACACTGAAATGTTAGAATGAGTTTGTCCACATGGAGGTGTGCACACTGAACTGTTAGAATGAGTGTGTCCACATGTAGGTGTGCATAATGAACTGTTAGAATGAGTGTGTCCACATGGAGGTGTGCACACTGAACTGTTAGAATGAGTGTGTCCCTGTGGAGGTGTGCACACTGAACTGTTAGAATGAGTGTGTCCACATGGAGGTGTGCACACTGAACTGTTAGAATGAGTGTGCCCACGTCAAGGTGTGCACACTGAACTGTTAGAATGAGTGTGTTCCCATGGAGGTGTCCACACTGAAGTGTTAGAATGAGTGTGCCCACATGGAGTTGCGCACACTGAACTGTTAGAATGACTGTGTCCACATGGAGGTGTGCACACTGAACACTTAGAATGACTGTGTCCACGTGGAGGTGTGCACACTGAACTGTTAGAATGTGTGTGTCCACATGGAGGTGTGCACACTGAACTGTTAGAATGAGTGTGCCCACATGGAGGTGTGCACACTGAACTGTTAGAATGAGTGTGTCCACATGGTGGTGTGCACCCTGAACTGTTAGAATGAGTGTGCCCAAATGGAGTTGTGCACACTGAACTGTGAGAATGAGTGTTTCCCTCTGGAGGTGTGCACACTGAACTGTAGAATGAGTGTGTCCACATGGAGGTGTGCACACTGAACTTTTAGAATGAGTGTGCCCACATGGAGGTGTGCACAGTGAACTGTTAGAATATGTCCACATGGAGGTGTGCACACTGTATTGTTAGAATGAGTGTGTCCACATGGAGGTGTGCACACTGAACTGTTAGAATGAGTGTGTCCACATGGAGGTGTGCACACTGAACTGTTAGAATGAGTGTGTCCACATGGAGGTGTGCACACTGAACTGTTAGAATGTATCCACATGGAGGTGTGCACACTAAAGTGTGAGAATGATGTGTCCACATGGAGGTGTGCACACTGAACTGTTAAAATGACTGGGCCCACATGGAGGAGTCCACAATGAACTGTTAGAATGAGTGTGTCCACATGGAGGTGTGCACACTGAACTGTTAGAATGAGTGTGTCCACATGGAGGTGTGCACACTGAACTGTTAGAATAAGTGTGTCCACATGGAGGTGTGCACACTGAACTGTTAGAATGAGTATGCCCACATGGAGGTGTGCACTCAACTGGTAGAAGGGGTGTGCCCATATGGAGGTGTGCACACTGAACTGTTAGAATGAGTGTGCCGACATGGAAGTGTGCACACTGAACTGTTAGAATGAGTGTGCCCACATGTAGGTTGTGCACACTGAACTGTTAGAATGAGTGGGCCCACAAGGAGGTGTGCACACTGAACATTTAGAATGAGTGTGTCCACATGGAGGTGTGCACACTGAACTGTTAGAGTGAGTGTGTCCACTTGGAGGTGTGCAAACTGAACTGTTAGAATGAGTGTGCCCACATGGAGTTGTGCACATTGAACTGTTAGAATGAGTATGCCCACATGGAGTTGTGCACAATGAACGGTTAGAATGACTGTGTCCACATGGAGGTGTGCACACTGAACTGTTAGAATGATTGTGTCCACATGGAGGTGTGCACAGTGAACTGTTAGAATGAGTGTATCCCTGTGGAGGTGTGCACAGTGAACTTTTAGAATGAGTGAGTCCACATGGACGTGTGCACACTGAACTGTTAGAATGAGTGTGTCCCTGTGGAGGTGTGCACACTGAACTGTTACAATGATTATGTCCACATGGAGGTGTGAACACTGTACTGTTAGAATGAGTGTGTCCACATGGAGGTGTGCACACTGAACTGTTAGAATGAGTGTGCCCACATGGAGGTGTGCACACTGAACTGTTAGAATAAGTGTGTCCACATGGAGGTGTGCACAATGAACTGTTAGAATGAGTGTATCCCTGTGGAGGTGTGCACACTGAACAGTTAGAATGAGTGTGTCCAAATGGAGGTGTGCACACTGAACTGTTAGAATGAGTGTGTCCACATGGAGGTGTGCACACTAAACTGTTAGAATGAGTGTGCGCACATGGAGGTGTGCACACTGAACTGTTAGAATGAGTGTGACCACATGGAGTTGTGCACACTGAACTGTTAGAATGAGTGTATCCCTGTGGAGGTGTGCACACTGAACTGTTAGAATGAGTGTGACCACATGGAGTTTTGCACACTGAACTGTTAGAATGAGTGTATCCCTGTGGAGGTGTGCACACTGAACTGTTAGAATTAGTGTGTCCACATGAGGTGTGCACACTGAACTGTTAGAATGAGTGTGTCCACATGGAGGTGTAAACACTGAACTGTTAGAATGAGTGTGTCCACATGGAGGTGTGCACACTGAACTGTTAGAATGAGTGTATCCCTGTGGAGGTGTGCACACTGAACAGTTAGAATGAGTGTGTCCAAATGGAGGTGTGCACACTGAACTGTTAGAATGAGTGTGTCCACATGGAGGTGTGCACACCGAAGTGTTAGAATTTGTCCACATGGAGGTGTGCACACTAAACTGTTAGAATGAGTGTGTCCACATGGAGGTGTGCACACTGAACTGTTAGAATGAGTGTGTCCCTGTGGAGGTGTGCACACTGAACTGTTAGAATGATTATGTCCACATGGAGGTGTGAACACTGAACTGTTAAAATTAGTGTGTCCCTGTGTAGGTGTGCACACTGAAATGATAGAATGAGTGTGTCCACATGGAGGTGTGCACACCGAAGTGTTAGAATTTGTCCACATGGAGGTGTGCACACTAAACTGTTAGAATGAGTGTGTCCACATGGAGGTGTGCACACTGAACTGTTAGAATGAGTGTGTCCCTGTGGAGGTGTGCACACTGAACTGTTAGAATGATTATGTCCACATGGAGGTGTGAACACTGAACTGTTAAAATTAGTGTGTCCCTGTGTAGGTGTGCACACTGAAATGATAGAATGAGTGTGTCCACATGGAGGTGTGCACACTGAACTGTTAGAATGAGTGTGTCCACATGGAGGTGTGCACACTGAACTGTTAGAATGAGTGTGTCCACATGGAGGTGTGCACAGTGAACTGTCAGAATGAGTGAGTCCACATGGAGGTGTGCACACTGAACTGTTAGAATGAGTGTGTCCACATGGAGGTGTGCACACTGAACTGTTCGAATGAGTATGCCCACATGGAGGTGTGCACACTGAATTGTTAGAATGATTGTGTCCACATGCAGGTGTACACACTGAACTGTTAGAATGAGTGTGTCCCTGTGGAGGTGTGCACACTGAACTGTTAGAATGATTATGTCCACATGGAGGTGTGCACACTGAACTGTTAGAATGAGTGTGTCCACATGGAGGTGTGCACACTGAACTGTTAGAATGTGTGTGTCCACATGGAGGTGTGCACACTGAACTGTTAGAATGAGTGTGTCCACATGGAAGTGTGCACACTGAACTGTTAGAATGAGTGTGCCCACATGGAGGTGTGCACACTGAACTGTTAGAATGAGTGTGTCCACATGGAGGTGTGCACAATGAACTGTTAGAATGAGTGTATCCCTGTGGAGGTGTACACACTGAACAGTTAGAATGAGTGTGTCCAAATGGAGGTGTGCACACTGAACTGTTAGAATGAGTGAGTCCCTGTGGAGGTGTGCACACTGAACTGTTAGAATGAGTGTGTCTACATGGAGGTGTGCACACTGAACAGTTAGAATGAGTGTGTCCAAATGGAGGTGTGCACACTGAACTGTTAGAATGAGTGTGTCCACATGGAGGTGTGCACACCGAAGTGTTAGAATTTGTCCACATCGAGATGTGCACACTGAACTGTTAGAATGAGTGTGTCTACATGGATGTGTGCACACTGAACTGTTAGAATGAGTGTGCCCACATGGAGATGTGCACACTGAACTGTTAGAATGAGTGTGCGCACATGGATGTGTGCACACTGAACTGTTAGAATGAGTGTGACCTCATGGAGTTGTGCACACTGAACTGTTAGAATGAGTGTATCCCTGTGGAGGTGTGCACACTGAACTGTTAGAATGAGTGTGTCTTCATGGAGGTGTGCACACTGAACTGTTAGAATGAGTGTGCCCACATGGAGGTGTGCACACTGAACTGTTAGGATGAGTGTGTCCACATGGAGGTGTGCACACTGAACTGTTAGAATGAGTATGCCCACATGGAGGTGTGCACACTGAACTGTTAGAATGATTGTGTCCACATGCAGGTGTACACACTGAACTGTTAGAATGAGTGTGTCCCTGTGGAGGTGTGCACACTGAACTGTTACTATGATTATGTCCACATGGAGGTGTGCACACTGAACTGTTAGAATGAGTGTGTCCCTGTGGAGGTGTGCACACTGAAATGTTAGAATGAGTGTGTCCACATGGAGGTGTGCACACTGAACTGTTAGAATGAGTATGCCCACATGGAGGTGTGCACACTGAACTGTTAGAATGATTGTGTCCACATGCAGGTGTACACACTGAACTGTTAGAATGAGTGTGTCCCTGTGGAGGTGTGCACACTGAACTGTTACTATGATTATGTCCACATGGAGGTTTGCACACTGAACTGTTAGAATGAGTGTGTCCCTGTGGAGGTGTGCACACTGAAATGTTAGAATGAGTGTGTCCACATGGAGGTGTGCACACCGAAGTGTTAGAATTTGTCCACATGGAGGTTTGCACACTGAACTGTTAGAATGAGTGTGTCCACATGGAGGTATGCACACTGAACTGTTAGAATGAGTGTGCCCACATGGAGGTGTGCACACTGAACTGTTAGAATGAGTATGCCCACATGGAGTTGTGCACACTTAAATGTTAGAATGATTGTGTCCACATGCAGGTGTGCACAATGAACTGTTAGAATGAGTGTGTCCCTGTGGAGGTGTGCACACTGAACTGTTACAATGATTATGTCCACATGGAGGTGTGCACACTGTACTGTTATAATGAGTGAGTCCCTGTGGTGGTGTGCACACTGAAATATTAGAATGAGTGTGTCTACATGGAGGTGTGCACACTGAACTGTTAGAATGAGTGTGTCCAAATGGAGGTGTGCACACTGAACTGTTAGAATGAGTGTGTCCACATGGAGGTGTGCACCCTGAACTGTTATAATGAGTGTGCCCACATGGAGGTGTGCACACTGAACTGTTAGAATAAGTGTGTCCACATCGAGGTGTGCACACTGAACTGTTAGAATGAGTGTATCCCTGTGGAGGTGTGCACACTGAACAGTTAGAATGAGTGTTTCCAAATGGAGGTGTGCACACTGAACTGTTAGAATGAGTGTGTCCACATGGAGGTGTGCACACTGAACTGTTAGAATGAGTGTGCGCACATGGAGGTGTGCACCCTGAACTGTTAGAATGAGTGTGACCACATGGAGTTGTGCACACTGAACTGTTAGAATGAGTGTATCCCTGTGGAGGTGTGCACACTGAACTGTTAGAATGAGTGTGACCACATGGAGTTGTGCACACTGAACTGTTAGAATGAGTGTATCCCTGTGGAGGTGTGCACACTGAACTGTTAGAATTAGTGTGTCCACATGGAGGTGTAAACACTGAACTGTTAGAATGAGTGTGTCCACATGGAGGTGTGCACACTGAACTGTTAGAATGAGTGTATCCCTGTGGAGGTGTGCACACTGAACAGTTAGAATGAGTGTGTCCAAATGGAGGTGTGCACACTGAACTGTTAGAATGAGTGTGTCCACATGGAGGTGTGCACACCGAAGTGTTAGAATTTGACCACATGGAGGTGTGCACACTAAACTGTTAGAATGAGTGTGTCCACATGGAGGTGTGCATACTGAACTGTTAGAATGAGTGTGCCCACATGGAGTTGTGCACACTGAACTGTTAGAATGACTCTGTCCACATGGAGGTGTGCACACTGAACTGTTAGAATGACTGTGTCCACATGCAGGTGTGCACACTGAACTGTTAGAATGAGTGTGTCCACATGGAGGGGTGCACACTGAACTGTTAGAATGAGTGTGTCCACATGGAGGTGTGCACACTGAACTCTTAGAATGAGTGTGTCCACATGGAGGTGTGCACACTGAACTGTTAGAATGAGTATGCCCACATGGAGGTGTGCACACTGAACTGTTAGAATGAGTGTGTCCACATGGAGGTGTGCACACTGAACTGTTAGACTGAGTATGTCCACATGAAGGTGTGCACACTGAACTGTTAGAATGAGTGTGCCCACATGGAGTTGTGCACATTGAACTGTTAGAATGATTGTGCCCACATGGAGGTGTTCACACTGAACTGTTAGAATGTTTGTGTCCACATGAAGGTGTGCACACTGAACTGTTAGAATGAGTGTGTCCCTGTAGAGGTGTGCACCCTGAAATGTTAGAATGATTGTGTCCTCATGGAGGTGTGCACACCGAATTGTTAGAATTTTTCCACATGGAGGTGTGCACACTGAACTGTTAGAATGAGTATGCCCACATGGAGGTGTGCACACTGAACTGTTAGAATGACTGTGTCCACATTGAGGTGTGCACACTGAACTGTTAGAATGAGTGTGTCCACATGGAGGTGTGCACACTGAACTGTTACAATGATTATGTCCACATGGAGGTGTGCACACTGAACTGTAAGAATGAGTGTGTCCCTGTGGAGGTGTGCACACTGAAATGTTAGAATGAGTGTGTCTACATGGAGGTGTGCACACTGTACTGTTAGAATGAGTGTGTCCACATGGAGGTGTGCACACTGGACTATTAGAATGAGTGTGTCCACATGGAGGTGTGCACACTGAAATGTTAGAATGAGTGTGTCCCTGCGGAGGTGTGCACACTGAAATGTTAGAATGAGTGTGTCCACATGGAGTTGTATACACTGAAGTGTTAGAATTTGTCCACATGGAGGTGTGCACAATGAAATGTTAGAATGAGTTTGTCCACATGGAGGTGTGCACACTGAACTGTTAGAATGAGTGTATCCCTTTGGAGGTGTGCACACTGAACTGTTAGAATGAGTGTATCCCTGTGGAGGTGTGCACACTGAACTGTTAGAATAAGTGTGTCCACATGGAGGTGTGCACACTGAAGTGTTAGAATGAGTGTGCCCACATGAAGGCGTAAACACTGAAACGTTAGAATGAGTGTGCCCACATGAAGGTGTGCACACTGAACTGTTAGAATGAGTGTGTTCACATGGAGGTGTCCACACTGAAGTGTTAGAATGAGTGTGCCCACATGGAGTTGCGCACACTGTACTGTTAGAATGAGTGTGTCCACATGGAGGTGTGCACCCTGAACTGTTAGAATGAGTGTGCCCAAATGGAGTTGTCCACACTGAACTGTTAGAATGAGTGTTTCCCTGTGGAAGTGTGCACACTGAACTGTTAGAATGAGTGTGTCCACATGGATGTGTGCACACTGAATGTTAGAATGAGTGTGTCCACATGGAGGTGTGCACACTGAACTTTTAGAATGAGTGTGCCCACATGGAGGTGTGCACAGTCAACTGTTAGAATATGTCCACATGGAGGTGTGCACACTGTATTGTTAGAATGAGTGTGTCCCTGTGGAGGTGTGCACACTGAAATGTTAGAATGAGTGTGTCCACATGGAGGTGTATAGACTGAAGTGTTAGAATTTGTCCACATGGAGGTGTGCACACTGAAATGTTAGAATGAGTTTGTCCACATGGAGGTGTGCACACTGAACTGTTAGAATGAGTGTGTCCACATGTAGGTGTGCATACTGAACTGTTAGAATGAGTGTGTCCACATGGAGGTGTGCACACTGAATTGTTAGAATGAGTGTATCCCTGTGGAGGTGTGCACACTGAACTGTTAGAATAAGTGTGTCCACATGGAGGTGTGCACACTGAACTGTTAGAATGTGTGTGCCCACATGGAGGGGTAAACACTGAACTGTTAGAATGAGTGTGCCCACATGAAGGTGTGCACACTGAACTGTTAGAATGAGTGTGTTCACATGGAGGTGTCCACACTGAAGTGTTAGAATGAGTGTGCCCACATGGAGTTGCTCACACTGAACTGTTAGAATGAGTGTGTCCACATGGAGGTGTGCACACTGAACTGTTAGAATGAGTGTGCCCACATGGAGTTGTGCACACTGAACTGTTAGAATGAGTGTGTCCACATGGAGGTGTGCACACTGAACTGTTAGAATGAGTGTGCCCACATGGAGTTGCGCACACTGAACTGTTAGAATGACTGTGTTCACATGGAGGTGTGCACACTGAACCCTTAGAATGACTGTGTCCACGTGGAGGTGTGCACACTGAACTGTTAGATGAGTGTGTCCCTGTGGAGGTGTGCACAGTGAACTGTTAGAATGAGTGTGTCCATATGGAGGTGTGCACACTGAACTGTTAGAATGACTGTGTCCACGTGGAGGTGTGCACACTGAACTGTTAGAATGAGTGTGTCCCTGTGGAGGTGTGCACACTGAACTGTTAGAATGAGTGTGTCCACATGGAGGTGTGCACACTGAACTGTTAGAATGAGTGTGCCCACATGAAGGTGTGCACACTGAACTGTTAGAATGAGTGTGTTCACATGGAGGTGTACACACTAAAGTGTTAGAATGAGTGTGCCCACATGGAGTTGCGCACACTGAACTGTTAGAATGACTGTGTCCACATGGAGGTGTGCACACTGAAACCTTAGAATGATTGTGTCCACGTGGAGGTGTGCACACTGAACTGTTAAAATGTGTGTGTCCACATGGAGGTGTGCACAATGAACTGTTAGAATGAGTGTGCCCACATGGAGGTGTGCACACTGAACTGTTAGAATGAGTGTGTCCACACGGTGGTGTGCACCCTGAACTGTTAGAATGAGTGTGCCCAAATGGAGTTGTGCACACTGAACTGTTAGAATGAGTGTGTCCACTTGGAGGTATGCACACTAAACTGTTAGAATGTGTGTGTCCACATGGAGTTGTGCACACTGAACTGTTAGAATGAGTGTGTCCACATGGAGGTGTGCACACTGAACTGTTAGAATAAGTGTGTCTACATGGAGGTGTGCACACCGAAGTGTTAGAATGTGTCAACATGCAGGTGTGCACACTGAACTGTTAGAATGAGTGTGTCCACATGGAGGTTTGCACACTGAACTGTTAGAATGAGTGTGTCCACATGGAGGTGTGCACACTGAACTGTTAGAATGAGTGTGTCCACATGGAGGTTTGCACACTGAACTGTTAGAATGAGTGTGTCCCTGTGGAGGTGTGCACACTGAAAAGTTAGAATGAGTGTGTCCACATGGAGTTATGCACACCGAAGTGTTAGAATTTGTCCACATGGAGGTGTGCACACTGAACTGTTATAATGAGTTTGCCCACATGGAGGTGGGCACACTGAACTGTTAGAATGAGTGTGCCCACATGGAGGTGTGCACACTGAACTGTTAGAATGAGTGTGTCCTCATGGAGGTGTGCACAGTGAACTGTTTGAATGAGTGTATCCCTGTGGAGGTGTGCACACTGAACTGTTAGAATGATTGTGTCCACATGGAGGTGTGCACACTGAACTGTTAGAATGAGTGTGTCCACATGGAGGTGTAAACACTGAACTGTTAGAATGAGTGTGTCCACATGGAGGTGTGCACACTGAACTGTTAGAATTAGTGTGCCCACATGGAGGTGTGTACACTGAACTCTTAGAATGACTGTGTCCACATGGAGGTGTGCACACTGAACTGTTAGAATGAGTGTGTCCACATGGAGCTGTGCACACTGAACTGTTAGAATGAGTGTGTCCACATGGAGGTGTGCACACTGAACTGTTAGAAGGAGTGTACCCACATGGAGGTGTGCACACTGAACTGTTAAAATGACTGTGCCCACATGGAGTTGTCCACAATGAACTGTTAGAATGAGTGTGTCCACATGGAGGTGTGCACACTGAACTGTTAGAATGAGTGTGTCCTCATGGAGGTGTCCACACTGAACTGTTATAATGACTGTGTCCACATGGAGGTATGCACACTGAACTGTTAGAATGAGTGTGCCCACATGGAGGTGTGTACACTGAACTCTTAGAATGACTGTGTCCACATGGAGGTGTGCACACTGAACTGTTAGAATGAGTGTGTCCACATGGAGCTGTGCACACTGAACTGTTAGAATGAGTGTGTCCACATGGAGGTGTGCACACTGAACTGTTAGAAGGAGTGTACCCACATGGAGGTGTGCACACTGAACTGTTAAAATGACTGTGCCCACATGGAGTTGTCCACAATGAACTGTTAGAATGAGTGTGTCCACATGGAGGTGTGCACACTGAACTGTTAGAATGAGTGTGTCCTCATGGAGGTGTCCACACTGAACTGTTATAATGACTGTGTCCACATGGAGGTATGCACACTGAACTGTTAGAATGAGTGTGCCCACATGGAGGTGTGCACACTGAACTGTTAGAATGAGTGTGTCCACATGGAGGTATGCACACTGAACTGTTAGAATGAGTGTGCCCACATGGAGGTGTGCACACTGAACTGTTAGAATGAGTGTGTCCACATGGAGGTGTGCACACTGAACTGTTAGAATGAGTGTATCCCTGTGGAGGTGTGCACACTGAACTTTTAGAATGAGTGTGTCCACATGGAGGTGTGCACACTGAACTGTTAAAATGAGTGTGTCCACACGGAGGTGTGCACACTGAACTGTTAGTATGAGTGTGTCCACATGGAGGTGTGCACACTGAACTGTTAGAATCAGTGTGTCCCTGTGGAGGTGTGCACACTGAACTGTTAGAATGAGTGTGTCCACATGGAGGTATGCACACTGAACTGTTAGAATGAGTGTGTCCACATGGAGGTGTGCACACTGAATGTTAGAATGAGTGTGTCCACATGGAGGTGTGCACACTGAACTTTTAGAATGAGTGTGCCCACATGGAGGTGTGCACAGTCAACTGTTAGAATATGTCCACATGGAGGTGTGCACACTGTATTGTTAGAATGAGTGTGTCCCTGTGGAGGTGTGCACACTGAAATGTTAGAATGAGTGTGTCCACATGGAGGTGTATACACTGAAGTGTTAGAATTTGTCCACATGGAGGTGTGCACACTGAAATGTTAGAATGAGTTTGTCCACATGGAGGTGTGCACACTGAACTGTTAGAATGAGTGTGTCCACATGTAGGTGTGCATACTGAACTGTTAGAATGAGTGTGTCCACATGGAGGTGTGCACACTGAATTGTTAGAATGAGTGTATCCCTGTGGAGGTGTGCACACTGAACTGTTAGAATAAGTGTGTCCACATGGAGGTGTGCACACTGAACTGTTAGAATGTGTGTGCCCACATGGAGGGGTAAACACTGAACTGTTAGAATGAGTGTGCCCACATGAAGGTGTGCACACTGAACTGTTAGAATGAGTGTGTTCACATGGAGGTGTCCACACTGAAGTGTTAGAATGAGTGTGCCCACATGGAGTTGCGCACACTGAACTGTTAGAATGAGTGTGTCCACATGGAGGTGTGCACACTGAACTGTTAGAATGAGTGTGCCCACATGGAGTTGTGCACACTGAACTGTTAGAATGAGTGTGTCCACATGGAGGTGTGCACACTGAACTGTTAGAATGAGTGTGCCCACATGGAGTTGCGCACACTGAACTGTTAGAATGACTGTGTTCACATGGAGGTGTGCACACTGAACCCTTAGAATGACTGTGTCCACGTGGAGGTGTGCACACTGAACTGTTAGATGAGTGTGTCCCTGTGGAGGTGTGCACACTGAACTGTTAGAATGAGTGTGTCCACATGGAGGTGTGCACACTGAACTGTTAGAATGACTGTGTCCACGTGGAGGTATGCACACTGAACTGTTAGAATGAGTGTGTCCCTGTGGAGGTGTGCACACTGAACTGTTAGAATGAGTGTGTCCACATGGAGGTGTGCACACTGAACTGTTAGAATGAGTGTGCCCACATGAAGGTGTGCACACTGAACTGTTAGAATGAGTGTGTTCACATGGAGGTGTCCACACTGAAGTGTTAGAATGAGTGTGCCCACATGGAGTTGCGCACACTGAACTGTTAGAAGACTGTGTCCACATGGAGGTGTGCACACTGAACCCTTAGAATGACTGTGTCCACGTGGAGGTGTGCACACTGAACTGTTAGAATGTGTGTGTCCACATGGAGGTGTGCACACTGAACTGTTAGAATGAGTGTGCCCACATGGAGGTGTGCACACTGAACTGTTAGAATGAGTGTGTCCACATGGTGGTGTGCAGCCTGAACTGTTAGAATGAGTGTGCCCAAATGGAGTTGTGCACACTGAACTGTTAGAATGAGTGTGTCCACTTGGAGGTATGCACACTAAACTGTTAGAATGTGTGTGTCCACATGGAGTTGTGCACACTGAACTGTTAGAATGAGTGTGTCCACATGGAGGTGTGCACACTGAACTGTTAGAATAAGTGTGTCTACATGGAGGTGTGCACACCGAAGTGTTAGAATGTGTCAACATGCAGGTGTGCACACTGAACTGTTAGAATGAGTGTGTCCACATGGAGGTTTGCACACTGAACTGTTAGAATGAGTGTGTCCACATGGAGGTGTGCACACTGAACTGTTAGAATGAGTGTGTCCACATGGAGGTTTGCACACTGAACTGTTAGAATGAGTGTGTCCCTGTGGAGGTGTGCACACTGAAAAGTTAGAATGAGTGTGTCCACATGGAGTTATGCACACCGAAGTGTTAGAATTTGTCCACATGGAGGTGTGCACACTGAAATGTTAGAATGAGTGTGTCCACATGGAGGTGTGCACACTGAACTGTTATAATGAGTTTGCCCACATGGAGGTGTGCACACTGAACTGTTAGAATGAGTGTGCCCACATGGAGGTGTGCACACTGAACTGTTAGAATGAGTGTGTCCACATGGAGGTGTGCACAGTGAACTGTTTGAATGAGTGTATCCCTGTGGAGGTGTGCACACTGAACTGTTAGAATGATTGTGTCCACATGGAGGTGTGCACACTGAACTGTTAGAATGAGTGTGTCCACATGGAGGTGTAAACACTGAACTGTTAGAATGAGTGTGTCCACATGGAGGTGTGCACACTGAACTGTTAGAATTAGTGTGCCCACATGGAGGTGTGTACACTGAACTGTTAGAATGACTGTGTCCACATGGAGGTGTGCACACTGAACTGTTAGAATGAGTGTGTCCACATGGAGCTGTGCACACTGAACTGTTAGAATGAGTGTGTCCACATGGAGGTGTGCACACTGAACTGTTAGAAGGACTGTACCAACATGGAGGTGTGCACACTGAACTGTTAAAATGACTGTGCCCACATGGAGTTGTCCACAATGAACTGTTAGAATGAGTGTGTCCACATGGAGGTGTGCACACTGAACTGTTAGAATGAGTGTGTCCTCATGGAGGTGTCCACACTGAACTGTTATAATGACTGTGTCCACATGGAGGTGTGCACACTGAACTGTTAGAATGAGTGTGTCCACATGGAGGAGTGCACACTGAACTGTTAGAATGAGTGTATCCCTGTGGAGGTGTGCACACTGAACTTTTAGAATGAGTGTGTCCACATGGAGGTGTGCACACTGAACTGTTATAATGAGTGTGTCCACATGGAGGTGTGCACACTGAACTGTTAGTATGAGTGTGTCCACATGGAGGTGTGCACACTGAACTGTTAGAATCAGTGTGTCCCTGTGGAGGTGTGCACACTGAACTGTTAGAATGAGTGTGTCCACATGGAGGTATGCACACTGAACTGTTAGAATGAGTGTGTCCACATGGAGGTGTGCACACTGAACTGTTAGAATGAGTGTGTCCACATGGAACTGTGCACAATGAACTGTTAGAATGAGTGTGACCACATGGAGGTGTGCTCACTGAACTGTTAGAATGAGTGTGTCCACATGGAGGTGTGCACTCTGAACTGTTAGAATGAGTGTGCCCAGATGGAGGTGTGCACACTGTACTGTTAGAATGAGTGTGCCCACATGGAGGTGTGCACACTGAACTGTTAGAATGAGTGTGTCCACATGGAGGTGTCCACACTGAAGTGTTAGAATGAGTGTGCCCACGTGGAGTTGTGCACACTGAACTGTTAGAATGACTGTGTCCACATGGAGCTGTGCACACTGAACTGTTAGAATGACTGTGTCCAAGTGGAGATGTGCACACTGAACTGTTAGAATGAGTGTGTCCTTGTGGAGGTGTGCACACTGAACTGTTAGAATGAGTGTGTCCACTTGGAGGTGTGCACACTAAACTGTTAGAATGAGTGTGTCCACTTGGAGGTGTGCACACTAAAGTGTTAGAATGTGTGTGTCCACATGGAGGTGTGCACACTGAACTGTAAGAATGAGTGTGTCCACATGGAGGTGTGCACACTGAACTGTTAGAATGAGTGTGTCCACATGGAGGTGTGCACACTGAACTGTTAGTATGAGTGTGTCCACATGGAGGTGTGCACACTGAACTGTTAAAATGAGTGTGTCCACATGGAGGTGTGCACACTGAACTGTTAGAATGATTGTGTCTACATGCAGGTTTACACACTGAACTGTTAGAATGAGTGTGTCCCTTTGGAGGTGTGCACACTGAACTGTTAGAATGATTATGTCCACATGGAGGTGTGCACACTGAACTGTTAGAATCAGTGTGTCCCTGTGGAGGTGTGCACACTGAAATGTTAGAATGAGTGTGTCCACATGAAGGTGTGCACACCGAAGTGTTAGAATTTGTCAACATGGAGGTGTGCACACTGAACTGTTAGAATGAGTGTGTCCACATGGAGGTGTGCACACTGAACTGTTAGAATGAGTGTGTCCACATGGAGGTATGCACACTGAACTGTTAGAATGAGTGTGTCCACATGGAGGTGTGCACACTGAACTGTTAGAATGAGTGTGTCCACATGGAACTGTGCACACTGAACTGTTAGAATAAGTGTGCCCACATGCAGGTGTGCACACTGAACTGTTAGAATGAGTGTGTCCACATGGAGGTGTGCACACTGAACTGTAAGAATGAGTGTGTCCACATGGAGGTGTGCACACTGAACTGTTAGAATGAGTGTGTCCACATGGAGGTGTGCACACTGAACTGTTAGAATGATTGTGTCCACATGCAGGTTTACACACTGAACTGTTAGAATGAGTGTGTCCCTGTGGAGGTGTGCACACTGAACTGTTAGAATGATTATGTCCACATGGAGGTGTGCACACTGAACTGTTAGAATCAGTGTGTCCCTGTGGAGGTGTGCACACTGAAATTTTAGAATGAGTGTGTCCACATGAAGGTGTGCACACCGAAGTGTTAGAATTTGTCAATATGGAGGTGTGCACACTGAACTGTTAGAATGAGTGTGTCCACATGGAGGTGTGCACACTGAATTGTAAGAATGAGTGTGCCCACATGGAGGTGTGCACACTGAACTGTTGGAATGAGTGTGCCCAGATGGAGGTGTGCACACTGAACTGTTAGAATGAGTGTGTCCACATGGAGTTGTGCACACTGAACTGTTAGAATGACTGTGTCCACATGGAGGTGTGCACACTGAACTGTTAGAATGACTGTGTCCACGTGGAGATGTGCACACTGAACTGTTAGAATGATTGTGTCCTTGTGGAGGTGTGCACACTGAACTGTTAGAATGAGTGTGTCTACTTGGAGGTGTGCACACTGAACTGTTAGAATGAGTGTGTCCACATGGAGGTGTGCACACTGAACTGTTAGAATGAGTATGCCCACATGGAGGTGTGCACACTTAACTGTAAGAATGAGTGTGCCCACATGGAGTTGTGCACACCGAAGTGTTAGAATTTGTCCACATGGAGGTGTGCACACTGAACTGTTATGATGAGTGTGCCCACATGGAGGTGTGCACACTGAAATGTTAGAATGAGTGTGCCCACATGGAGGTGTGCACACTGAACTGTTAGAATGTGTGTGTCGAAATGGAGGTGTGCACACTGTAGTGTTAGAATGAGTGTATCCCTGTGGAGGTGTGCACACTGTACTTTTAGAATGAGTGTGTCCACATGGAGCTGTGCGCACCGAAGTGTTAGAATGTGTCAACATGCAGGTGTGCACACTGAACTGTTAGAATGAGTGTGTCCACATGGAGGTGTGCACACTGAACTGTTAAAATGAGTGTGTCCACATGGAGGTGTGCACACTGAACTGTTAGAATGAGTGTGTCCACATGGAGGTTTGCACACTGAACTGTTAGAATGAGTGTGTCCCTGTGGAGGTTTGCACACTGAAAAGTTAGAATGAGTGTGTCCACATGGAGTTATGCACACCGAAGTGTTAGAATTTGTCCACATGGAGGTGTGCACACTGAAATGTTAGAATGAGAGTGTCCACATGGAGGTGTGCACACTGAACTGTTATAATGAGTTTGCCCACATGGAGGTGTGCACACTGAACTGTTAGAATGAGTGTGCCCACATGGAGGTGTGCACACTGAACTGTTAGAATGAGTGTGTCCACATGGAGGTGTGCACAGTGAACTGTTTGAATGAGTGTATCCACGTGGAGGTGTGCACACTGAACTGTTAGAATGAGTGTGTCCACATGGAGGTGTAAACACTGAACTGTTAGAATGAGTGTGTCCACATGGAGGTGTGCACACTGAACTGTTAGAATGAGTGTGTCCACATGGAGGTGTAAACACTGAACTGTTAGAATGAGTGTGTCCACATGGAGGTGTGCACACTGAACTGTTAGAATGAGTGTGCCCAGATGGAGGTGTGCACACTGAAATGTTAGAATGAGTGGGCCCACATGAAGGTGTGCACACTGAACTGTTAGAATGAGTGTGTCCACATGGAGGTGTCCACACTGAAGTGTTAGAATGAGTGTGCCCACATGGAGTTGTGTACACTGAACTGTTAGAATGACTGTGTCCACATGGAGGTGTGCACACTGAACTGTTAGAATGAGTGTGTACACATGGAGCTGTGCACACTGAACTGTTAGAATGAGTGTGTCCACATGGAGGTGTGCACACTGAACTGTTAGAAGGAGTGTACCCACATGGAGGTGTGCACACTGAACTGTTAAAATGACTGTGCCCACATGGAGTTGTCCACACTGAACTGTTAGAATGAGTGTGTCCACATGGAGGTGTGCACACTGAACTGTTAGAATGAGTTTGTTCTCATGGAGGTGTCCACACTGAACTGTTATAATGACTGTGTCCACATGGAGGTGTGCACACTGAACTGTTAGAATGAGTGTGTCCACATGCAGGTGTGAACACTGAACTGTTAGAATGAGTGTGTCCACATGGAGGTGTGCACACTGAACAGTTAGAATGAGTGTATCCCTGTGGAGGTTTGCACACTGAACTTTTAGAATGAGTGTGTCCACATGGAGGTGTGCACACTGAACTGTTAGAATGAGTGTGCCCACATGGAGGTGTGCACACTGAACTGTTAGAATGAGTGTGTCCACATGGAGGTGTAAACACTGAACTGTTAGAATGAGTGTGTCCACATGGAGGTGTGCACACTGAACTGTTAGAATTAGTGTGCCCACATGGAGGTGTGTACACTGAACTGTTAGAATGACTGTGTCCACATGGAGGTGTGCACACTGAACTGTTAGAATGAGTGTGTCCACATGGAGCTGTGCACACTGAACTGTTAGAATGAGTGTGTCCACATGGAGGTGTGCACACTGAACTGTTAGAAGGACTGTACCAACATGGAGGTGTGCACACTGAACTGTTAAAATGACTGTGCCCACATGGAGTTGTCCACAATGAACTGTTAGAATGAGTGTGTCCACATGGAGGTGTGCACACTGAACTGTTAGAATGAGTGTGTCCTCATGGAGGTGTCCACACTGAACTGTTATAATGACTGTGTCCACATGGAGGTGTGCACACTGAACTGTTAGAATGAGTGTGTCCACATGGAGGAGTGCACACTGAACTGTTAGAATGAGTGTATCCCTGTGGAGGTGTGCACACTGAACTTTTAGAATGAGTGTGTCCACATGGAGGTGTGCACACTGAACTGTTATAATGAGTGTGTCCACATGGAGGTGTGCACACTGAACTGTTAGTATGAGTGTGTCCACATGGAGGTGTGCACACTGAACTGTTAGAATCAGTGTGTCCCTGTGGAGGTGTGCACACTGAACTGTTAGAATGAGTGTGTCCACATGGAGGTATGCACACTGAACTGTTAGAATGAGTGTGTCCACATGGAGGTGTGCACACTGAACTGTTAGAATGAGTGTGTCCACATGGAACTGTGCACAATGAACTGTTAGAATGAGTGTGACCACATGGAGGTGTGCTCACTGAACTGTTAGAATGAGTGTGTCCACATGGAGGTGTGCACTCTGAACTGTTAGAATGAGTGTGCCCAGATGGAGGTGTGCACACTGTACTGTTAGAATGAGTGTGCCCACATGGAGGTGTGCACACTGAACTGTTAGAATGAGTGTGTCCACATGGAGGTGTCCACACTGAAGTGTTAGAATGAGTGTGCCCACGTGGAGTTGTGCACACTGAACTGTTAGAATGACTGTGTCCACATGGAGCTGTGCACACTGAACTGTTAGAATGACTGTGTCCAAGTGGAGATGTGCACACTGAACTGTTAGAATGAGTGTGTCCTTGTGGAGGTGTGCACACTGAACTGTTAGAATGAGTGTGTCCACTTGGAGGTGTGCACACTAAACTGTTAGAATGAGTGTGTCCACTTGGAGGTGTGCACACTAAAGTGTTAGAATGTGTGTGTCCACATGGAGGTGTGCACACTGAACTGTAAGAATGAGTGTGTCCACATGGAGGTGTGCACACTGAACTGTTAGAATGAGTGTGTCCACATGGAGGTGTGCACACTGAACTGTTAGTATGAGTGTGTCCACATGGAGGTGTGCACACTGAACTGTTAAAATGAGTGTGTCCACATGGAGGTGTGCACACTGAACTGTTAGAATGATTGTGTCTACATGCAGGTTTACACACTGAACTGTTAGAATGAGTGTGTCCCTTTGGAGGTGTGCACACTGAACTGTTAGAATGATTATGTCCACATGGAGGTGTGCACACTGAACTGTTAGAATCAGTGTGTCCCTGTGGAGGTGTGCACACTGAAATGTTAGAATGAGTGTGTCCACATGAAGGTGTGCACACCGAAGTGTTAGAATTTGTCAACATGGAGGTGTGCACACTGAACTGTTAGAATGAGTGTGTCCACATGGAGGTGTGCACACTGAACTGTTAGAATGAGTGTGTCCACATGGAGGTATGCACACTGAACTGTTAGAATGAGTGTGTCCACATGGAGGTGTGCACACTGAACTGTTAGAATGAGTGTGTCCACATGGAACTGTGCACACTGAACTGTTAGAATAAGTGTGCCCACATGCAGGTGTGCACACTGAACTGTTAGAATGAGTGTGTCCACATGGAGGTGTGCACACTGAACTGTAAGAATGAGTGTGTCCACATGGAGGTGTGCACACTGAACTGTTAGAATGAGTGTGTCCACATGGAGGTGTGCACACTGAACTGTTAGAATGATTGTGTCCACATGCAGGTTTACACACTGAACTGTTAGAATGAGTGTGTCCCTGTGGAGGTGTGCACACTGAACTGTTAGAATGATTATGTCCACATGGAGGTGTGCACACTGAACTGTTAGAATCAGTGTGTCCCTGTGGAGGTGTGCACACTGAAATTTTAGAATGAGTGTGTCCACATGAAGGTGTGCACACCGAAGTGTTAGAATTTGTCAATATGGAGGTGTGCACACTGAACTGTTAGAATGAGTGTGTCCACATGGAGGTGTGCACACTGAATTGTAAGAATGAGTGTGCCCACATGGAGGTGTGCACACTGAACTGTTGGAATGAGTGTGCCCAGATGGAGGTGTGCACACTGAACTGTTAGAATGAGTGTGTCCACATGGAGTTGTGCACACTGAACTGTTAGAATGACTGTGTCCACATGGAGGTGTGCACACTGAACTGTTAGAATGACTGTGTCCACGTGGAGATGTGCACACTGAACTGTTAGAATGATTGTGTCCTTGTGGAGGTGTGCACACTGAACTGTTAGAATGAGTGTGTCTACTTGGAGGTGTGCACACTGAACTGTTAGAATGAGTGTGTCCACATGGAGGTGTGCACACTGAACTGTTAGAATGAGTATGCCCACATGGAGGTGTGCACACTTAACTGTAAGAATGAGTGTGCCCACATGGAGTTGTGCACACCGAAGTGTTAGAATTTGTCCACATGGAGGTGTGCACACTGAACTGTTATGATGAGTGTGCCCACATGGAGGTGTGCACACTGAAATGTTAGAATGAGTGTGCCCACATGGAGGTGTGCACACTGAACTGTTAGAATGTGTGTGTCGAAATGGAGGTGTGCACACTGTAGTGTTAGAATGAGTGTATCCCTGTGGAGGTGTGCACACTGTACTTTTAGAATGAGTGTGTCCACATGGAGCTGTGCGCACCGAAGTGTTAGAATGTGTCAACATGCAGGTGTGCACACTGAACTGTTAGAATGAGTGTGTCCACATGGAGGTGTGCACACTGAACTGTTAAAATGAGTGTGTCCACATGGAGGTGTGCACACTGAACTGTTAGAATGAGTGTGTCCACATGGAGGTTTGCACACTGAACTGTTAGAATGAGTGTGTCCCTGTGGAGGTTTGCACACTGAAAAGTTAGAATGAGTGTGTCCACATGGAGTTATGCACACCGAAGTGTTAGAATTTGTCCACATGGAGGTGTGCACACTGAAATGTTAGAATGAGAGTGTCCACATGGAGGTGTGCACACTGAACTGTTATAATGAGTTTGCCCACATGGAGGTGTGCACACTGAACTGTTAGAATGAGTGTGCCCACATGGAGGTGTGCACACTGAACTGTTAGAATGAGTGTGTCCACATGGAGGTGTGCACAGTGAACTGTTTGAATGAGTGTATCCACGTGGAGGTGTGCACACTGAACTGTTAGAATGAGTGTGTCCACATGGAGGTGTAAACACTGAACTGTTAGAATGAGTGTGTCCACATGGAGGTGTGCACACTGAACTGTTAGAATGAGTGTGTCCACATGGAGGTGTAAACACTGAACTGTTAGAATGAGTGTGTCCACATGGAGGTGTGCACACTGAACTGTTAGAATGAGTGTGCCCAGATGGAGGTGTGCACACTGAAATGTTAGAATGAGTGGGCCCACATGAAGGTGTGCACACTGAACTGTTAGAATGAGTGTGTCCACATGGAGGTGTCCACACTGAAGTGTTAGAATGAGTGTGCCCACATGGAGTTGTGTACACTGAACTGTTAGAATGACTGTGTCCACATGGAGGTGTGCACACTGAACTGTTAGAATGAGTGTGTACACATGGAGCTGTGCACACTGAACTGTTAGAATGAGTGTGTCCACATGGAGGTGTGCACACTGAACTGTTAGAAGGAGTGTACCCACATGGAGGTGTGCACACTGAACTGTTAAAATGACTGTGCCCACATGGAGTTGTCCACACTGAACTGTTAGAATGAGTGTGTCCACATGGAGGTGTGCACACTGAACTGTTAGAATGAGTTTGTTCTCATGGAGGTGTCCACACTGAACTGTTATAATGACTGTGTCCACATGGAGGTGTGCACACTGAACTGTTAGAATGAGTGTGTCCACATGCAGGTGTGAACACTGAACTGTTAGAATGAGTGTGTCCACATGGAGGTGTGCACACTGAACAGTTAGAATGAGTGTATCCCTGTGGAGGTTTGCACACTGAACTTTTAGAATGAGTGTGTCCACATGGAGGTGTGCACACTGAACTGTTAGAATGAGTGTGCCCACATGGAGGTGTGCACACTGAACTGTTAGAATGAGTATGCCCACATGGAGGTGTGCACACTGAACTGTTAGAATGAGTGTGTCCATGTGGAGGTGTGCACACTGAAAAGTTAGAATGAGGGTGTCCACATGGAGGTATGCACACCGAAGTGTTAGAATTTGTCCACATGGAGGTGTGCACACTGAAATGTTAGAATGAGTGTGTCCACATGGAGGTGTGCAAACTGAACTGTTATAATGAGTTTGCCCACATGGAGTTGTGCACACTGAACTGTTAGAATGAGTGTGCCCACATGGAGGTGTGCACACTGAACTGTTATAATGAGTGTGTCCATATGGAGGTGTGCACACTGAACTGTTAGAATGAGTTTGCCCACATGGAGGTGTGCACACTGAACTGTTAGAATGATTGTGTCCACATGGAGGTGTGCACACTGAACTGTTAGAATGAGTGTGTCCACATGGAGTTGTAAACACTGAACTGTTAGAATGAGTGTGTCCACATGGAGGTGTGCACACTGAACTGTTAGAATTAGTGTGCCCACATGGAGATGTGCACAATGAACTGTTAGAATGAGTGTGCCCAGATGGAGGTGTGCACACTGAACTGTTAAAATGAGTGGGCCCACATGGAGATGTGCACACTGAACTGTTAGAATGAGTGTGACCACATGGAGGTGTCCACACTGAAGTGTTAGAATGAGTGTGCCCACATGGAGTTGTGCACACTGAACTGTTAGAATGACTGTGTCCACATGGAGGTGTGCACACTGAACTGTTAGAATGAGTGTGCCCACATGGAGTTGTGCACACGGAACTATTAGAATGACTGTGTCCACATGGAGGTGTGCACTCTGAACTGTTAGAATGACTGTGGTGTCCACGTGGAGATGTGCACACTGAACTGTTAGAATGAGTGTGTTCCTGTGGAGGTGTGCACACTGAACTGTTAGAATGAGTGTGTCCACTTGGAGGTGTGCACACTGAACTGTTAGAATGAGTGTGTCCTCTTGGAGGTGTGCACACTAAACTGTTAGAATATGTGTGTCCACATGGAGGTGTGCACACTGAACTGTTAGAATGAGTGTGTCCACATGGAGGTGTGCACACTGAACTGTTAGAATGAGTGTGTCCACGTGGAGGTGTGCACACTGAACTGTTAGTATGAGTGTGTCCACATGGAGGTGTGCACACTGAACTGTTAGAATGAGTGTGTCCACATGGAGGTGTGCACACTGAACTGTTAGAATGAGTGTGTCCACATGCAGGTGTACACACTGAACTGTTAGAATGAGTGTGTCCCTGTGGAGGTGTGCACACTGAACTGTTAGAATGAGTATGTCCACAAGGAGGTGTGCACACTGAACTGTTAGAATCAGTGTGTCCCTGTGGAGGTGTGCACACTGAAATGTTAGAATGAGTGTGTCCACATGGAGGTGTGCACACTGAACTCTTAGAATCAGTGTGTCCCTGTGGAGGTGTGCACACTGAACTGTTAGAATGAGTGTGTCCACATGGAGGTATGCACACTGAACTGTTAGAATGAGTGTGTCCACATGGAGGTGTGCACACTGAACTGTTAGAATGAGTGTGTCCACATGGAACTGTGCACACTGAACTGTTAGAATGAGTGTGCCCACATGGAGGTGTGCTCCCTGAACTGTTAGAATGAGTGTGTCCACATGGAGGTGTGCACACTGAACTGTAAGAATGAGTGTGCCCATATGGAGGTGTGCACACTGAACTGTTAGAATGAGTGTGTCCACATGGAGGTGTGCACACTGAACTGTTAGAATGAGTGTGTCCACATGGAGGTATGAACACTGAACTGTTAGAATGAGTGTGTCCACATGGAGGTGTGCACACTGAACTGTTAGAATGAGTGTGTCCACATGGAACTGTGCACACTGAACTGTTAGAATAAGTGTGCCCACATGAACGTGTGCACACTGAACTGTTAGAATGAGTGTGTCCACATGGAGGTGTCCACAATGAAGTGTTAGAATGAGTGTGCCCACTTGGAGTTGTGCACACTGAACTGTTAGAATGACTGTGTCCACATGGAGGTGTGCACATTGAACTGTTAGAATGAGTGTGCCCACATGGAGTTGTGCACACTGAACTGTTAGAATGAGTGTGTCCACATGGAGGTGTGCACACTGAACTGTTAGAATGACTGTGTCCACGTGGAGATGTGCACACTGAACTGTTAGAATGAGGGTGTCCCTGTGGAGGTGTGCACACTGAACTGTTAGAATGAGTGTGTCCACTTGGAGATGTGCACACTAAACTGTTAGAATGAGTGTCTCCACTTTGAGGTGTGCACACTAAACTGTTAGAATGTGTGTGTCCACATGGAGTTGTGCACACTGAACTGTTAGAATGAGTGTGTCCACATGGAGTTGTGCACACTGAACTGTTAGAATAAGTGTGTCTACATGGAGGTGTGCACACCGAACTGTTAGAATTTGTCCACATGGAGGTGTGCACACTGAACTGTTAGAATGAGTGTGTCCACATGTAGGTGTGCACACTGAACTGTTAGAATGAGTATGCCCACATGGAGGTGTGCACACTTAACTGTTAGAATGAGTGTGCCCACATGGAGTTGTGCACTCCGAAGTGTTAGAATTTGTCCACATGGAGGTGTGCACACTGAACTGTTATAATGAGTGTGCCCACATGGAGGTGTGCACACTGAACTGTTATAATGAGTGTGCCCACATGGAGGTGTGCACACTGAACTGTTAGAATGTGTGTGTCCACATGGAGGTGTGCACACTATAGTGTTAGAATGAGTGTATCCCTGTGGAGGTGTGCACACTGAACTTTTAGAATGAGTGTGTCCACATGGAGGTGTGCACACTGAACTGTTAGAATGAGTGTGTCCACATGGAGGTGTGCACACTGAACTGTTAGAATGAGTGTGTCCACATGGAGGTGTGCACACTGAACTGTTAGAATGCGGGTGTCCACATTAAAAGTGTGCACACTGAACTATTAGATTGAGTATGCCCACATGCAGGTGTGCACACTGAACTGTTAGAATGAGTGTGTCCACATGGAGGTGTGCACACTGAACTGTTAGAATGAGTGTGTCCACATGGAGGTATGCACACTGAACTGTTAGAATGAGTGTGTCCCTGTGGAGGTGTGCACCCTGAACTGTTAGAATGATTATGTCCACATGGAGGTGTGCACACTGAACTGTTAGAATCAGTGTGTCCCTGTGGAGGTGTGCACACTGAAATGTTAGAATGAGTGTGTCCACATGGAGGTGTGCACACTGAACTGTTAGAAAGAGTGAGTCCCTGTGGAGGTGTGCACACTGAACTGTTAGAATGAGTGTGTCCACATGGAGGTTTGCACACTGAACTGTTAGAATGAGTGTGTCCACATGGAGGTGTGCACACTGAACTGTTAGAATGAGTGTGTCCACATGGAACTGTGCACACTGAACTGTTAGAATGAGTGTGCCCCCATGGAGGTGTGCTCACTGAACTGTTAGAATGAGTATGTCCACATGGAGGTGTGCACACTGAACTGTAAGAATGAGTGTGCCCATATGGAGGTGTGCACTCTGAACTGTTAGAATGAGTGTGCCCAGATGGAGGTGTGCACACTGAAGTGTTAGAATGAGTGTGCCCACGTGGAGTTGTGCACACTGAACTGTTAGAATGACTGTGTCCACATGGAGGTGTGCACACTGAACTGTTAGAATGAGTGTGCCCACATGGAGTTGTGCACACTGAACTATTAGAATGACTGTGTCCACATGGAGCTGTGCACACTGAACCGTTAGAATGACTGTGTCCAAGTGGAGATGTGCACACTGAACTGTTAGAATGAGTGTGTCCCTGTGGAGGTGTGCACACTGAAAAGTTAGAATGAGTGTGTCCACTTGGAGGTGTGCACACTAAACTGTTAGAATGAGTGTGTCCACTTGGATGTGTGCACAATAAACTGTTAGAATGTGTGTGTCCACATGGAGGTGTGCACACTGAACTGGTAGAATGAGTGTGTCCACATGGAGGTGTGCACACTGAACTGTTAGAATGAGTGTGTCCACATGGAGGTGTGCACACTGAACTGTTAGTATGAGTGTGTCCACATGGAGGTGTGCACACTGAACTGTTTGAATGAGTGTGTCCACATGGAGGTGTGCACACTGAACTGTTAGAATGATTATGTCCACATGGAGGTGTGCACACTGAACTGTTAGAATGTGTGTGTCCCAGTGTAGGTGTGCACACTGAACTGTTAGAATGATTATGTCCACATGGAGGTGTGCACACTGAACTGTTAGAATGAGTGTGTCCCTGTGGAGGTGTGCACACTGAAATGTGAGAATGAGTGTGTCAACTGAAGGTGTGCACACCGAAGTGTTAGAATTTGTCAACATGGAGGTGTGCACACTGAACTGTTAGAATGAGTTTGTCCACATGGAGGTGTGCACACTGTACTGTTAGAATGAGTGTGCCCAGATGGAGGTGTGCACACTGAACTGTTAGAATGAGTGTGCCCACATGGAGATGTGCACACTGAACTGTTAGAATGTGCGTGTCCACATGGAGGTGTGCACACTGTAGTGTTAGAATGAGTATCCCTGTGGAGGTGTGCACACTTAACTTTGAGAATGTGTCCACATGGAGGTGTGCACACTGAACTGTTAGAATGAGTGTGTCCACATGGAGGTGTGCACACTGAACTGTTAGAATGAGTGTGTCCACATGGAGGTGTGCACACTTAACTGTTAGAATGAGGGTGTCCACATTAAAAATGTGCACACTGAACTATTAGAATGAGTATGCCCACATGGAGGTGTGCACACTGAACTGTTAGAATGAGTGTGTCCACATGGAGGTGTGCGCACCGAAGTGTTAGAATTTGTCAACATGCAGGTGTGCACACTGTACTGTTAGAATGAGTATGCACACATGGAGGTGTGCACACTGAACTGTTAGAATGAGTGTGTCCACATGGATGTATGCACACTGAACTGTTAGAATGAGTGTGTCCCTGTGGAGGTGTGCACACTGAAATGTTAGAATGAGTGTGTCCACATGGAGGTGTGCACACCGACATGTTAGAATATGTCCACATGGAGGTGTGCACACTGAACAGTTAGAATGAGTGTGTCCACATGGAGGTGTGCACACTGAACTGTTAGTATGAGTTTGTCCATATGGATGTGTGCACACTGAACTGTTAGAATGAGTGTGTCCACATGGAGGTGTGCACACTGAACTGTTAGAATGAGTGTGTCCACATGGAGGTGTGCACACTGAACTGTTAGAATGATTATGTCCACATGGAGGTGTGCTCACTGAACTGTTAGAATCAGTGTGTCCCTGTGGAGGTGTGCACACTGAAATGTTAGAATGAGTGTGTCCACATGGAGGTGTGCACACTGAACTGTTAGAATGAGTGTGTCCCTGTGGAGGTGTGCACACTGAACTGTTAGAATGAGTGTGTCCACATGGAGGTTTGCACACTGAACTGTTAGAATGAGTGTGTCCACATGGAGGTGTGCACACTGAACTGTTAGAATGAGTTTGTCCACATGGAGGTGTTCACACCGAAGTGTTAGAATTTGTCAACATGGAGGTGTGCACACTGAACTGTAAGAATGAGTGTGTCCACATGGAGGTGTGCACAATTAACTGTAAGAATGAGTGTGCCCACATGGAGGTGTGCACTCTGAACTGTTGGAATGAGTGTGCCCAGATGGAGGTGTGCACACTGAACTGTTAGAATGAGTGTGCCCAGATGGAGGTGTGCACACTGAACTGTTAGAATGAGTGTGTCCACATGGAGTTGTGCACACTGAACTGTTAGAATGAGTGTGCCCACATGGAGTTGTGCACACTGAACTGTTAGAATGACTGTGTCCACATGGAGGTGTGCACACTGAACTGTTAGAATGACTGTGTCCACGTGGAGATGTGCACACTGAACTGTTAGAATCAGTGTGTCCCTGTGGAGGTGTGCACACTGAAATGTTAGAATGAGTGTGTCCACTGAAGGTGTGCACACCGAAGTGTTAGAAATTGTCAACATGGAGGTGTGCACACTGAACTGTTAGAATGAGTGTGTCCACATGGAGGTGTGCACACTGAACTGTTAGAATGAGTGTGTCCACATGGAGGTATGCGCACTGAACTGTTAGAATGAGTGTGTTCACATGGAGGTGTGCACACTGAACTGTTAGAATGAGTGTGTCCACATGGAACTGTGCACACTGAACTGTTAGAATAAGTGTGCCCACATGGAGGTGTGCACACTGAACTGTTAGAATGATTGTGTCCACATGGAGGTGTGCACACTGAATTGTAAGAATGAGTGTGCCCACATGGAGGTGTGCACTCTGAACTGTTGGAATTAGTGTGCACAGATGGAGGTGTGCACACTGAACTGTTAGAATGAGTGTGTCCACATGGAGGTGTGCACACTGAACTGTTAGAATGAGTGTGTCCACATGGAGGTGTGCACACTGAACTGTTAGAATGAGTGTGTCCGCATGGAGGTGTGCACACTGAACTGTTAGAATGAGGTTGTCCACATTAAAAGTGTGCACACTGAACTATTAGAATGAGTATGCCCACATGGAGGTGTGCACACTGAACTCTTAGAATGAGTGTGTCCACAGGGAGGTGTGCGCACCGAAGTGTTAGAATTTGTCAACATGCAGGTGTGCACACTGAACTGTTAGAATGAGTGTGTCCACATGGAGTTGTGCACACTGAACTGTTAGAATGAGTGTGTCCACATGGAGGTATGCACACTGAACTGTTAGAATGAGTGTGTCCCTGTGGAGGTGTGCACACTGAAATGTTAGAATGAGTGTGTCCACATGGAAGTGTGCACACCGACGTGTTAGAATATGTCCACATGGAGGTGTGCACACTGAACTGTTAGAATGAGTGTGTCCACATGGAGGTGTGCACACTGAACTGTTAGTATGAGTTTGTCCATATGGATGTGTGCACACTGAACTGTTAGAATGAGTGTGTCCACATGGAGGTGTGCACACTGAACTGTTAGAATGATTGTGTCCACATGCAGGTGTACACACTGAACTGTTAGAATGAGTGTGTCCCTGTGGAGGTGTGCACACTGAACTGTTAGAATGATTATGTCCACATGGAGGTGTGCACACTGAACTGTTAGAATGAGTGTGTCCACATGGAGGTGTGCACACTGAACTGTTAGAATGAGTGTGTCCACATGGAGGTGTGCACACTGAACTGTTAGAATGAGTGTGCCCACATGGAGTTGTGCACACTGAACTGTTAGAATGACAGTGTCCACATGGAGGTGTGCACACTGAACTGTTAGAATGACTGTGTCCACGTGGAGATGTGCACACTGAACTGTTAGAATCAGTGTGTCCCTGTGGAGGTGTGCACACTGAAATGTTAGAATGAGTGTGTCCACTGAAGGTGTGCAAACCGAAGTGTTAGAATTTGTCAACATGGAGGTGCGCACACTGAACTGTTAGAATGAGTGTGTCCACATGGTGGTGTGCACACTGAACTGTTAGAATGAGTGTGTCCACATGGAGGTATGCGCACTGAACTGTTAGAATGAGTGTGTCCACATGGAGGTGTGCACACTGAACTGTTAGATTGAGTGTGTCCACATGGAACTGTGCACACTGAACTGTTAGAATAAGTGTGCCCACATGGAGGTGTGCACACTGAACTGTTAGAATGAGTGTGTCCACATGGAGGGTGTGCACACTGAATTGTAAGAATGAGTGTGCCCACATGGAGGTGTGCACTCTGAACTGTTGGAACTAGTGTGCCCAGATGGAGGTGTGCACACTGAACTGTTAGAATGATTGTGCCACATGGAGATGTGCACACTGAACTGTTAGAATGTGTGTGTCCACATGGAGGTGTGCACACTGTAGTGTTAGAATGAGTGTATCCCTGTGGAGGTGTGCACACTGAACTTTTAGAAATGAGTGTGTCCACATGGAGGTGTGCACACTGAACTGTTAGAATGAGTGTGTCCACATGGAGGTGTGCACACTGAACTGTTAGAATGAGTGTGTCCACATGGAGGTGTGCACACTGAACTGTTAGAATTAGGTTGTCCACATTAAAAGTGTGCACACTGAACTATTAGAATGAGTATGCCCACATGGAGGTGTGCACACTGAACTCTTAGAATGAGTGTGTCCACAGGGAGGTGTGCACACCGAAGTGTTAGAATTTGTCAACATGCAGGTGTGCACACTGAACTGTTAGAATGAGTGTGTCCACATGGAGTTGTGCACACTGAACTGTTAGAATGAGTGTGTCCACATGGAGGTATGCACACTGAACTGTTAGAATGAGTGTGTCCCTGTGGAGGTGTGCACACTGAAATGTTAGAATGAGTGTGTCCACATGGAAGTGTGCACACCGACGTGTTAGAATATGTCCACATGGAGGTGTGCACACTGAACTGTTAGAATGAGTGTGTCCACATGAGGTGTGCACACTGAACTGTTAGTATGAGTTTGTCCATATGGATGTGTGCACACTGAACTGTTAGAATGAGTGTGTCCACATGGAGGTGTGCACACTGAACTGTTAGAATGATTGTGTCCACATGCAGGTGTACACACTGAACTGTTAGAATGAGTGTGTCCCTGTGGAGGTGTGCACACTGAACTGTTAGAATGATTATGTCCACATGGAGGTGTGCTCACTGAACTGTTAGAATCAGTGTATCCCTGTGGAGGTGGTGCACACTGAAATGTTAGAATGAGTGTGTCCACATGGAGGTGTGCACATTGAACTGTTAGAATGAGTGTGTCCCTGTGGAGGTGTGCACACTGAACTGTTAGAATGAGTGTGTCCACATGGAGGTATGCACACTGAACTGTTAGAATGAGTGTGTCCACATGGAGGTGTGCACACTGAACTGTTAGAATGAGTGTGTCCACATGGAGGTGTTCACACCGAAGTGTTAGAATTTGTCAACATGGAGGTGTGCACACTGAACTGTAAGAATGAGTGTGTCAACATGGAGGTGTGCACACTTAACTGTAAGAATGAGTGTGCCCACATGGAGGTGTGCACTCTGAACTGTTGGAATGAATGTGCCCAGATGGAGGTGTGCACACTGAACTGTTAGAATGAGTGTGTCCACATGGAGGTGTGCACACTGACTGTTAGAATGAGTTGTCCACATGGAGGTGTGCACACTGAACTGTTAGAATGAGTGTGCCCACATGGAGTTGTGCACACTGAACTGTTAGAATGACTGTGTCCACATGGAGGTGTGCACACTGAACTGTTAGAATGACTGTGTCCACGTGGAGATGTGCACACTGAACTGTTAGAATGAGGGTGTCCCTGTGGAGGTGTGCACACTGAACTGTTAGAATGAGTGTGTCCACATGGAGGTGTGCACACTGAACTGTTAGAATGAGTATGCCCACATGGAGGTGTGCACACTTAACTGTTAGAATGAGTGTGCCCACATGGAGTTGTGCACACCGAAGTGTTAGAATTTGTCCACATGGAGGTGTGCACACTGAACTGTTATAATGAGTGTGCCCACATGGAGGTGTGCACACTGAACTGTTAGAATGAGTGTGCCCACATGGAGGTGTGCACACTGAACTTTTAGAATGAGTGTGCCCACATGGAAGTGTGCACACTGAACTGTTAGAATGATTGTGTCCACATGCAGGTGTGCACAGTGAACTGTTAGAATGAGTGTGTATACATGGAGGTGTGTACACTGAACTGTTAGAATGATTGTGTCCACATAGAGGTGTGCACACTGAACTGTTAAAATGACTGTGCCCACATGGAGGTGTCCACACTGAACTGTTAGAATGAGTGTGTCCACATGGAGGTGTGCACACTGAACTGTTAGAATGAGTGTGTCCTCATGGAGGTGTGCACACTGAACTGTTAGAATGATTGTGTCCACATGCAGGAGTGCACACTGAACTGTTAGAATGAGTGTGTCCTTGTGGAGGTGTGCAAACTGAACTGTTAGAATGATTATGTCCACATGGAGGTGTGCACACTGAAATGTTAGAATGAGTGTGTACCTGTGGAGGTGTGCACACTGAACTGTTAGAATGAGTGTGTCCACATGGAGGTGTGCACACTGAACTGTTAGAATGAGTGTGCCCACATGGAGTTGAAAAAACTGAACTGTTAGAATGACTGTGTCCACATGGAGTTGTGCACACTGAAATGTTAAAATGTGTCTACATGGAGGTGTGCACACTGATCTGTTAGAATGAGTGTGTCCACATGGAGGTGTGCACACTGAACTGTTAGAATGAGTGTGTCCACATGGAGGTGTGCACATTGAACTGTTAAAATGACTGTGCCCACATGGTGGTGTCCACACTGGACTGTTAAAATGAGTGTGTCCACATGGAGGTGTGCACACTAAAATGTTAAAATGACTGTGCCCACATGGAGGTGTCCACACTGGACTGTTAGAATGAGGGTGACCACATGGAGGTGTGCACATTGAACTGTTAGAATGATTGTGTACTCATGGAAGTGTGCACACTGAACTGTTAGAATGATTGTGTCCACATGCATGTGTGCACACTGAACTGTTAGAATGAGTGTGTCCTTGTGAAGGGGTGCACACTGAACTGTTATAATGATTATGTCCACATGGAGGTGTGCACACTGAACTGTTAGAATGAGTGTGTCCTTGTGGAGGGGTGCACACTGAACTGTTAGAATGATTATGACCACATGGAGGTGTGCACACTTAAATGTTAGAATGAGTGTGTCCCTGTGGAGGTGTGCACACTGAACTGTTAGAATGAGTGTGTCCACATGGATGTGTGCACACTGAACTGTTAGAATGAGTGTGTCCACATGGAGGTGTGCACACTGAACTGTTAGAATGAGTGTGTCCACATGGAGGTGTGCACACTGAAGTGTTAGAATAAGTGTGTCCACATGGAGGTGTGCACACTGAACTGTTAGAATGAGTGTGCCTACATGGAGGTGTGCACTCAACTGTTAGAATGAGTGTGCCCCCATGGAGGTGTGCACACTGAACTGTTAGAATGAGTGTGTCCACATTGAGGTGTGCACACTGTACTGTTAGAATAAGTTTGTCCACATGGAGGTGTGCACACTGAACTGTTAGAATGATTATGTCCACATGGAGGTGTGCACACTGAAATGTTAGAATGAGTGTGTCCCTGTGAAGGTGTGCACACTGAACTGTTAGAATGAGTGTGTCCACATGGAGGTGTGCACACTGAACTGTTAGAATGAGTGTGTCCACATGGAGGTGTGCACACTGAACTGTTAGAATGAGTGTGTCCACATGGAGGTGTGCACACTGAACTGTTAGAATAAGTGTGTCCACATGGAGGTGTGCACACTGAACTGTTAGAATGAGTGTGCCTACATGGAGGTGTGCACTCAACTGTTAGAATGAGTGTGCCCCCATGGAGGTGTGCACACTGAACTGTTAGAATGAGTGTGCCCACATGGAGGTGTGCACACTGAACTGTTAGAATGAGTGTGCCAACATGGAGGTGTGCACACTGAACTGTTAGAATGAGTGTGTCCCTGTGGAGGTGTGCACACTGAACTGTTAGAATGAGTGTGTCCACATGGAGGTGTGCACATTGAACTGTTAGAATGTGTGTGTCCACATGGAGGTGTGCACACTGAACTGTTAGAATGAGTGTGTCCACATGGAGGTGTAAACACTCAACTGTTAGAATGAGTGTGTCCACATGGAGGTGTGCACACTGAACTGTTAGAATGAGTGTGCCCACATGGAGTTGTGCACACTGAACTGTTAGAATGATTGTGTCCACATGTAGGTGTGCACACTGAACTTTAGAATGACTGTGTCCACATGGAGGTGTGCACACTGAACTGTTAGAATGAGTGTGTCCCTGTAGAGGTGTGCACACTGAACTGTTAGAATGAGTGTGTCCCTGTGGAGGTGTGCACACTGAAATGTTAGAATGAGTGTGTCCACATGGAGGTGTGCACACCAAAGTGTTAGAATTCGTCAACATGGAGGTGTGCACACTGAACTTTTAGAATGAATGTGCCCACATGGAGGTGTGCACAGTGAACTGTTAGAATATGTCCACATGGATGTGTGCACACTGTATTGTTAGAATGAGTGTGTCCACATGGAGGTGTGCACACTGAACTGTTAGAATGAGTGTGTCCACATGGAGGTGTGCACATTGAACTGTTAAAATGACTGTGCCCACATGGAGGTGTCCACACTGGACTGTTAAAATGAGTGTGTCCACATGGAGTTGTGCACACTAAAATGTTCAAATGACTGTGCCCACATGGAGGTGTCCAAACTGGACTGTTAGAATGAGTGTGACCACATGGAGGTGTGCACATTGAACTGTTAGAATGATTGTGTACTCATGGAAGTGTGCACACTGAACTGATAGAATGATTGTGTCCACATCAGGTGTGCACACTGAACTGTTAGAATGAGTGTGTCCTTGTGGAGGGGTGCACACTGAACTGTGAGAATAATTATGTCCACATGGAGGTGTGCACACTGAACTGTAAGAATGAGTGTGTCCTTGTGGAGGGGTGTACACTGAACTGTTAGAATGATTATGTCCACATGGAGGTGTGCTCACTGAACTGTTAGAATGAGTGTGTCCTTGTGGAGGGGTGCACACTGAACTGTTAGAATGAGTGTGTCCACATGGAGGTGTGCACACTGAAATGTTAGAATGAGTGTGTCCCTGTGGAGGTTTCACACTGAAATGTTAGAATGAGTGTGTCTACATGGAGGTGAGCACACTGAACTGTTAGAATGTGTCCACATGGAGGTGTGCACATTGAACTGTTAGAATGAGTGTGGCCACATGTAGGTGTGCACACTGAACTGTTAGAATGAGTGTGTCCCTGTTGAGGTGTGCACACTGAAATGTTAGAATGAGTGTTCGTGTGGAGGTGTGCACACTGAACTGTTAGAATGAGTGTGTCCACATGGAGGTGTGCACACTGAATTGTTAGAATGATTGTGTCCACATAGAGGTGTGCACAGTGAACTGTTAGAATGAGTGTGTCCACATGGAGGTGTGCACACTGAACTGTTAGAATGATTGTTTCCACATGGAGATGTGAACACTGAGCTGTTAGAATGAGTGTATCCCTGTGGAGGTGTGCACACAGAACTGTTAGAATGAGTGTGTCCACATGGAGGTGTGCACACTGAACTGTTAGAATGCGTGTGTCCACATGGAGGTGTGCACACTGAACTGTTAGAATGAGTGTGTCCACATGGAGGTGTGCACACTGAACTGTTAGAATGATTGTGCCCACATGGAGGTATGAACAGTGAACTGTTAGAATGAGTGTGTCCCTGTGGAGGTGTTCACACTGAACTGTTAGAATGAGTGTGTCCACATGGAGGTGTGCACACTGAACTGTTAGAATGAGTGTGCCCACATGGAGTTGTGCACACTGAACTGTTAGAATGAGTGTGTCCACATGGAGGTGTTCACACTGAACTGTTAGAATGATTGTGCCCACATGGAGGTGTGCACAGTGAACTGTTAGAATGAGTGTGTCCCTGTGGAGGTGTTCACACTGAACTGTTAGAATGAGTGTGTCCACATGGAGGTGTGCACACTGAACTGTTAGAATGAGTGTGCCCACATGGAGTTGTGCACACTGAATTGTTAGAATGAGTGTGTCCACATGGAGGTGTGCACACTGAACTGTTAGAATGATTGTGCCCACATGGAGGTGTGCACAGTGAACTGTTAGAATGAGTGTGTCCCTGTGGAGGTGTTCACACTGAACTGTTAGAATGAGTGTGTCCACATGGAGGTGTGCACACTGAACTGTTAGAATGAGTGTGCCCACATGGAGGTGAAAACACTGAATTGTTAGAATGACTGTGTCCACATGGAGTTGTGCACACTGAACTGTTAAAATGTGTCTACATGGAGGTGTGCACACTGAACTGTTAGAATGAGTGTTCCACATGGAGGTGTGCACATTGAACTGTTAAAATGACTGTGCCCACATGGAGGTGTCCACACTGGACTGTAAAAATGAGTGTGTCCACATGGAGGTGTGCACACTAAAATGTTAAAATGACTGTGCCCACATGGAGGTGTCCACACTGGACTGTTAGAATGAGGGTGACCACATGGAGGTGTGCACATTGAACTGTTAGAATGATTGTGTACTCATGGAAGTGTGCACACTGAACTGTTAGAATGAGTGGGTCCACATGGAGGTGTGCACACTGAACTGTTAGAATGAGTGTGTCCTTGTGGAGGGGTGCACACTGAACTGTTAGAATGATTATGTCCACATGGAGGTGTGCACACTGAACTGTTAGAATGAGTGTGTCCACATGGAGGTGTGCACACTGAACTGTTAGAATAAGTGTGTCCACATGGAGGTGTGCACACTGAACTGTTAGAATGAGTGTGCCTACATGGAGGTGTGCACTCAACTGTTAGAATGAGTGTTCCCCCATGGAGGTGTGCACACTGAACTGTTAGAATGAGTGTGTCCACATTGAGGTGTGCACACTGTACTGTTAGAATGAGTTTGTCCACATGGAGGTGTGCACACTGAACTGTTAGAATGATTATGTTCACATGGAGGTGTGCACACTGAAATGTTAGAATGAGTGTGTCCCTGTGGAGGTGTGCACACTGAACTGTTAGAATGAGTGTGTCCACATGGAGGTGTGCACACTGAACTGTTAGAATGAGTGTGTCCACATGGAGGTGTGCACACTGAACTGTTAGAATGAGTGTGTCCACATGGAGGTGTGCACACTGAACTGTTAGAATAAGTGTGTCCACATGGAGGTGTGCACACTGAACTGTTAGAATGAGTGTGCCTACATGGAGGTGTACACTCAACTGTTAGAATGAGTGTGCCCCCATGGAGGTGTGCACACTGAACTGTTAGAATGAGTGTGTCCACATTGAGGTGTGCACACTGTACTGTTAGAATGAGTTTGTCCACATGGAGGTGTGCACACTGAACTGTTAGAATGAGTGTGCCCACATGGAGGTGTGCACACTGAACAGTTAGAATGAGTGTGTCCACATGGAGGTGTGCACATTGAACTGTTAGAATTAGTGTGTCCACATGGAGGTGGGCACACTGAACTGTTATAATGAGTGTGCCCACATGGAGGTGTGCACACTGAACTGTTAGAATGAGTGTGCCCACATGGAGTTGTGCACACTGAACTGTTAGAATGAGTGTGTCCCTGTGGAGGTGTGCACACTGAACTGTTAGAATGAGTGTGTCCACATGGAGGTGTGCACATTGAACTGTTAGAATGTGTGTGTCCACATGGAGGTGTGCACACTGGACTGTTAGAATGAGTGTGTCCACATGGAGGTGTAAACACTGAACTGTTAGAATGAGTGTGTCCACATGGAGTTGTGCACACTGAACTGTTAGAATGAGTGTGTCCACATGGAGTTGTGCACACTGAACTGTTAGAATGATTGTGTCCACATGTAGGTGTGCACACTGAACTGTTAGAATGAGTGTGTCCACATGGAGGTGTGCACATTGAACTGTTAGAATGTGTGTGTCCACATGGAGGTGTGCACACTGAACTGTTAGAATGAGTGTGTCCACATGGAGGTGTGCACACTGAACTGTTAGAATGAGTGGGCCCACATGGAGGTGTGCACACTGAACTGTTAGAATGAGTGTGTCCACATGGAGGTGTGCACACTGAACTGTAAGAATGAGTGTGTCCACATGGAGGTGTGCACACTGAACTGTTAGAATGAGTGTGTTCACATGGAGGTGTGCACACTGAACTGTTACAATGATTATTTCCACATGGAGGTGTGCACACTGAACTGTTAGAATGAGTGTGTCCCTGTGGAGGTGTGCACACTGAAATGTTAGAATGAGTGTGTCCACATGGAGGTGTGCACACCAAAGTGTTAGAATTCGTCAACATGGAGGTGTGCACACTGAACTTTTAGAATGAATGTGCCCACATGGAGGTGTGCACAGTGAACTGTTAGAATATGTCCACATGGATGTGTGCACACTGTATTGTTAGAATGAGTGTGTCCACATGGAGGTGTGCACACTGAACTGTTAGAATGAGTGTGTCCACATGGAGGTGTGCACATTGAACTGTTAAAATGACTGTGCCCACATGGAGGTGTCCACACTTGAGTTAAAATGAGTGTGTCCACATGGAGTTGTGCACACTAAAATGTAAAAATGACTGTGCCCACATGGAGGTGTCCAAACTGGACTGTTAGAATGAGTGTGACCACATGGAGGTGTGCACATTGAACTGTTAGAATGATTGTGTACTCATGGAAGTGTGCACACTGAACTGATAGAATGATTGTGTCCACATGCAGGTGTGCACACTGAACTGTTAGAATGAGTGTGTCCTTGTGGAGGGGTGCACACTGAACTGTGAGAATGATTATGTCCACATGGAGGTGTGCACACTGAACTGTAAGAATGAGTGTGTCCTTGTGGAGGGGTGCACACTGAACTGTTAGAATGATTATGTCCACATGGAGGTGTGCTCACTGAACTGTTAGAATGAGTGTGTCCTTGTGGAGGGGTGCACACTGAACTGTTAGAATGAGTGTGTCCACATGGAGGTGTGCACACTGAAATGTTAGAATGAGTGTGTCCCTGTGGAGGTTTCACACTGAAATGTTAGAATGAGTGTGTCTACATGGAGGTGAGCACACTGAACTGTTAGAATGTGTCCACATGGAGGTGTGCACATTGAACTGTTAGAATGAGTGTGGCCACATGTAGGTGTGCACACTGAACTGTTAGAATGAGTGTGTCCCTGTTGAGGTGTGCACACTGAAATGTTAGAATGAGTGTTCGTGTGGAGGTGTGCACACTGAACTGTTAGAATGAGTGTGTCCACATGGACGTGTGCACACTGAATTGTTAGAATGATTGTGTCCACATAGAGGTGTGCACAGTGAACTGTTAGAATGAGTGTGTCCACATGGAGGTGTGCACACTGAACTGTTAGAATGATTGTTTCCACATGGAGATGTGAACACTGAGCTGTTAGAATGAGTGTATCCCTGTGGAGGTGTTCACACTGAACTGTTAGAATGAGTGTGTCCACATGGAGGTGTGCACACTGAACTGTTAGAATGAGTGTGCCCACATGGAGTTGTGCACACTGAACTGTTAGAATGAGTGTGTCCACACGGAGGTTATCACACTGAACTGTTAGAATGATTGTGCCCACATGGAGGTGTGCACAGTGAACTGTTAGAATGAGTGTGTCCCTGTGGAGGTGTTCACACTGAACTGTTAGAATGAGTGTGTCCACATGGAGGTGTGCACACTGAACTGTTAGAATGAGTGTGCCCACATGGGAGTTGTGCACACTGAATTGTTAGAATGAGTGTGTCCACATGGAGGTGTGCACACTGAACTGTTAGAATGATTGTGCCCACATGGAGGTGTGCACAGTGAACTGTTAGAATGAGTGTGTCCCTGTGGAGGTGTTCACACTGAACTGTTAGAATGAGTGTGTCCACATGGAGGTGTGCACACTGAACTGTTAGAATGAGTGTGCCCACATGGAGGTGAAAACACTGAATTGTTAGAATGACTGTGTCCACATGGAGTTGTGCACACTGAACTGTTAAAATGTGTCTACATGGAGGTGTGCACACTGAACTGTTAGAATGAGTGTTCCACATGGAGGTGTGCACACTGAACTGTTAGAATGAGTGTGTCCACATGGAGGTGTGCACATTGAACTGTTAAAATTACTGTGCCCACATGGAGGTGTCCACACTGGACTGAAAAAATGAGTGTGTCCACATGGAGGTGTGCACACTAAAATGTTAAAATGACTGTGCCCACATGGAGGTGTCCACACTGGACTGTTAGAATGAGGGTGACCACATGGAGGTGTGCACATTGAACTGTTAGAATGATTGTGTACTCATGGAAGTGTGCACACTGAACTGTTAGAATGAGTGGGTCCACATGGAGGTGTGCACACTGAACTGTTAGAATGAGTGTGTCCTTGTGGAGGGGTGCACACTGAACTGTTAGAATGATTATGTCCACATGGAGGTGTGCACACTGAACTGTTAGAATGAGTGTGTCCACATGGAGGTGTGCACACTGAACTGTTAGAATAAGTGTGTCCACATGGAGGTGTGCACACTGAACTGTTAGAATGAGTGTGCCTACATGGAGGTGTGCACTCAACTGTTAGAATGAGTGTTCCCACATGGAGGTGTGCACACTGAACTGTTAGAATGAGTGTGTCCACATTGAGGTGTGCACACTGTACTGTTAGAATGAGTTTGTCCACATGGAGGTGTGCACACTGAACTGTTAGAATGATTATGTTCACATGGAGGTGTGCACACTGAAATGTTAGAATGAGTGTGTCCCTGTGGAGGTGTGCACACTGAACTGTTAGAATGAGTGTGTCCACATGGAGGTGTGCACACTGAACTGTTAGAATGAGTGTGTCCCTGTTGAGGTGTGCACACTGAACTGTTAGAATGAGTGTGTCCACATGGAGGTGTGCACACTGAACTGTTAGAATAAGTGTGTCCACATGGAGGTGTGCACACTGAACTGTTAGAATGAGTGTGCCTACATGGAGGTGTACACTCAACTGTTAGAATGAGTGTGCCCCCATGGAGGTGTGCACACTGAACTGTTAGAATGAGTGTGTCCACCTTGAGGTGTGCACACTGTACTGTTAGAATGAGTTTGTCCACATGGAGGTGTGCACACTGAACTGTTAGAATGAGTGTGTCCACATGGAATTGTGCACACTGAACTGTTAGAATGATTGTGTCCACATGTAGGTGTGCACACTGAACTTTTAGAATGACTGTGTCCACATGGAGGTGTGCACACTGAACTGTTAGAATGAGTGTGTCCCTGTAGAGGTGTGCACACTGAACTGTTAGAATGAGTGTGTCCACATGGAGGTGTGCACACTGAACTGTTAGAATGAGTGGGCCCACATGGAGGTGTGCACACTGAACTGTTAGAATGAGTGTGTCCACATGGAGGTGTGCACACTGAACTGTAAGAATGAGTGTGTCCACATGGAGGTGTGCACACTGAACTGTTAGAATGAGTGTGTTCACATGGAGGTGTGCACACTGAACTGTTACAATGATTATTTCCACATGGAGGTGTGCACACTGAACTGTTAGAATGTGTGTGTCCCTGTGGAGGTGTGCACACTGAAATGTTAGAATGAGTGTGTCCACATGGAGGTGTGCACACCAAAGTGTTAGAATTCGTCAACATGGAGGTGTGCACACTGAACTTTTAGAATGAATGTGCCCACATGGAGGTGTGCACAGTGAACTGTTAGAATATGTCCACATGGATGTGTGCACACTGTATTGTTAGAATGAGTGTGTCCACATGGAGGTGTGCACACTGAACTGTTAGAATGACTGTGCCCACATGGAGGTGTCCACACTTGACTGTTAAAATGAGTGTGTCCACATGGAGTTGTGCACACTGAAATGTTAAAATGACTGTGCCCACATGGAGGTGTCCAAACTGGACTGTTAGAATGAGTGTGACCACATGGAGGTGTGCACATTGAACTGTTAGAATGATTGTGTACTCATGGAAGTGTGCACACTGAACTGTTAGAATGATTGTGTCCACATGCAGGTGTGCACACTGAACTGTTAGAATGAGTGTGTCCTTGTGGAGGGGTGCACACTGAACTGTTAGAATGATTATGTCCACATGGAGGTGTGCACACTGAACTGTAAGAATGAGTGTGTCCTTGTGGAAGGGTGCACAGTGAACTGTTAGAATGATTATGTCCACATGGAGGTGTGCTCACTGAACTGTTAGAATGAGTGTGTCCTTGTGGAGGGGTGCACACTGAACTGTTAGAATGAGTGTGTCCACATGGAGGTGTGCACACTGAAATGTTAGAATGAGTGTGTCCCTGTGGAGGTTTCACACTGAAATGTTAGAATGAGTGTGTCTACATGGAGGTGAGCACACTGAACTGTTAGAATGTGTCCACATGGAGGTGTGCACATTGAACTGTTAGAATGAGTGTGGCCACATGTAGGTGTGCACACTGAACTGTTAGAATGAGTGTGTCCCTGTTGAGGTGTGCACACTGAAATGTTAGAATGAGTGTTCGTGTGGAGGTGTGCACACTGAACTGTTAGAATGAGTGTGTCCACATGGACGTGTGCACACTGAATTGTTAGAATGATTGTGTCCACATAGAGGTGTGCACAGTGAACTGTTAGAATGAGTGTGTCCACATGGAGGTGTGCACACTGAACTGTTAGAATGAGTGTGTCCACATGGAGGTGTGCACACTGAACTGTTAGAATGATTGTGCCCACATGGAGGTGTGCACACTGAACTGTTAGAATGAGTGTGTCCACATGGAGGTGTGCACACTGAACTGTTAGAATGAGTGTGCCCACATGGAGTTGTGCACACTGAACTGTTAGAATGAGTGTGTCCACACGGAGGTGTTCACACTGAACTGTTAGAATGATTGTGCCCACATGGAGGTGTGCACAGTGAACTGTTAGAATGAGTGTGTCCCTGTGGAGGTGTTCACACTGAACTGTTAGAATGAGTGTGTCCACATGGAGGTGTGCACACTGAACTGTTAGAATGAGTGTGCCCACATGGAGTTGTGCACACTGAATTGTTAGAATGAGTGTGTCCACATGGAGGTGTGCACACTGAACTGTTAGAATGATTGTGCCCACATGGAGGTGTGCACAGTGAACTGTTAGAATGAGTGTGTCCCTGTGGAGGTGTTCACACTGAACTGTTAGAATGAGTGTGTCCACATGGAGGTGTGCACACTGAACTGTTAGAATGAGTGTGCCCACATGGAGGTGAAAACACTGAATTGTTAGAATGACTGTGTCCACATGGAGTTGTGCACACTGAACTGTTAAAATGTGTCTACATGGAGGTGTGCACACTGAACTGTTAGAATGAGTGTTCCACATGGAGGTGTGCACACTGAACTGTTAGAATGAGTGTGTCCACATGGAGGTGTGCACATTGAACTGTTAAAATTACTGTGCCCACATGGAGGTGTCCACACTGGACTGTAAAAATGAGTGTGTCCACATGGAGGTGTGCACACTAAAATGTTAAAATGACTCTGCCCACATGGAGGTGTCCACACTGGACTGTTAGAATGAGGGTGACCACATGGAGGTGTGCACATTGAACTGTTAGAATGATTGTGTACTCATGGAAGTGTGCACACTGAACTGTTAGAATGAGTGGGTCCACATGGAGGTGTGCACACTGAACTGTTAGAATGAGTGTGTCCTTGTGGAGGGGTGCACACTGAACTGTTAGAATGATTATGTCCACATGGAGGTGTGCACACTGAACTGTTAGAATGAGTGTGTCCACATGGAGGTGTGCACACTGAACTGTTAGAATAAGTGTGTCCACATGGAGGTGTGCACACTGAACTGTTAGAATGAGTGTGCCTACATGGAGGTGTGCACTCAACTGTTAGAATGAGTGTTCCCCCATGGAGGTGTGCACACTGAACTGTTAGAATGAGTGTGTCCACATTGAGGTGTGCACACTGTACTGTTAGAATGAGTTTGTCCACATGGAGGTGTGCACACTGAACTGTTAGAATGATTATGTTCACATGGAGGTGTGCACACTGAAATGTTAGAATGAGTGTGTCCCTGTGGAGGTGTGCACACTGAACTGTTAGAATGAGTGTGTCCACATGGAGGTGTGCACACTGAACTGTTAGAATGAGTGTGTCCCTGTTGAGGTGTGCACACTGAACTGTTAGAATGAGTGTGTCCACATGGAGGTGTGCACACTGAACTGTTAGAATGAGTGGGCCCACATGGAGGTGTGCACACTGAACTGTTAGAATGAGTGTGTCCACATGGAGGTGTGCACACTGAACTGTAAGAATGAGTGTGTCCACATGGAGGTGTGCACACTGAACTGTTAGAATGAGTGTGTTCACATGGAGGTGTGCACACTGAACTGTTACAATGATTATTTCCACATGGAGGTGTGCACACTGAACTGTTAGAATGAGTGTGTCCCTGTGGAGGTGTGCACACTGAAATGTTAGAATGAGTGTGTCCACATGGAGGTGTGCACACCAAAGTGTTAGAATTCGTCAACATGGAGGTGTGCACACTGAACTTTTAGAATGAATGTGCCCACATGGAGGTGTGCACAGTGAACTGTTAGAATATGTCCACATGGATGTGTGCACACTGTATTGTTAGAATGAGTGTGTCCACATGGAGGTGTGCACACTGAACTGTTAGAATGACTGTGCCCACATGGAGGTGTCCACACTTGACTGTTAAAATGAGTGTGTCCACATGGAGTTGTGCACACTAAAATGTTAAAATGACTGTGCCCACATGGAGGTGTCCAAACTGGACTGTTAGAATGAGTGTGACCACATGGAGGTGTGCACATTGAACTGTTAGAATGATTGTGTACTCATGGAAGTGTGCACACTGAACTGTTAGAATGATTGTGTCCACATGCAGGTGTGCACACTGAACTGTTAGAATGAGTGTGTCCTTGTGGAGGGGTGCACACTGAACTGTTAGAATGATTATGTCCACATGGAGGTGTGCACACTGAACTGTAAGAATGAGTGTGTCCTTGTGGAAGGGTGCACAGTGAACTGTTAGAATGATTATGTCCACATGGAGGTGTGCTCACTGAACTGTTAGAATGAGTGTGTCCTTGTGGAGGGGTGCACACTGAACTGTTAGAATGAGTGTGTCCACATGGAGGTGTGCACACTGAAATGTTAGAATGAGTGTGTCCCTGTGGAGGTTTCACACTGAAATGTTAGAATGAGTGTGTCTACATGGAGGTGAGCACACTGAACTGTTAGAATGTGTCCACATGGAGGTGTGCACATTGAACTGTTAGAATGAGTGTGGCCACATGTAGGTGTGCACACTGAACTGTTAGAATGAGTGTGTCCCTGTTGAGGTGTGCACACTGAAATGTTAGAATGAGTGTTCGTGTGGAGGTGTGCACACTGAACTGTTAAAATGAGTGTGTCCACATGGACGTGTGCACACTGAATTGTTAGAATGATTGTGTCCACATAGAGGTGTGCACAGTGAACTGTTAGAATGAGTGTGTCCACATGGAGGTGTGCACACTGAACTGTTAGAATGAGTGTGTCCACATGGAGGTGTGCACACTGAACTGTTAGAATGATTGTGCCCACATGGAGGTGTGCACACTGAACTGTTAGAATGAGTGTGTCCACATGGAGGTGTGCACACTGAACTGTTAGAATGAGTGTGCCCACATGGAGTTGTGCACACTGAACTGTTAGAATGAGTGTGTCCACACGGAGGTGTTCACACTGAACTGTTAGAATGATTGTGCCCACATGGAGGTGTGCACAGTGAACTGTTAGAATGAGTGTGTCCCTGTGGAGGTGTTCACACTGAACTGTTAGAATGAGTGTGTCCACATGGAGGTGTGCACACTGAACTGTTAGAATGAGTGTGCCCACATGGAGTTGTGCACACTGAATTGTTAGAATGAGTGTGTCCACATGGAGGTGTGCACACTGAACTGTTAGAATGATTGTGCCCACATGGAGGTGTGCACAGTGAACTGTTAGAATGAGTGTGTCCCTGTGGAGGTGTTCACACTGAACTGTTAGAATGAGTGTGTCCACATGGAGGTGTGCACACTGAACTGTTAGAATGAGTGTGCCCACATGGAGGTGAAAACACTGAATTGTTAGAATGACTGTGTCCACATGGAGTTGTGCACACTGAACTGTTAAAATGTGTCTACATGGAGGTGTGCACACTGAACTGTTAGAATGAGTGTTCCACATGGAGGTGTGCACACTGAACTGTTAGAATGAGTGTGTCCACATGGAGGTGTGCACATTGAACTGTTAAAATTACTGTGCCCACATGGAGGTGTCCACACTGGACTGTAAAAATGAGTGTGTCCACATGGAGGTGTGCACACTAAAATGTTAAAATGACTCTGCCCACATGGTGGTGTCCACACTGGACTGTTAGAATGAGGGTGACGACATGGAGGTGTGCACATTGAACTGTTAGAATGATTGTGTACTCATGGAAGTGTGCACACTGAACTGTTAGAATGAGTGGGTCCACATGGAGGTGTGCACACTGAACTGTTAGAATGAGTGTGTCCTTGTGGAGGGGTGCACACTGAACTGTTAGAATGATTATGTCCACATGGAGGTGTGCACACTGAACTGTTAGAATGAGTGTGTCCACATGGAGGTGTGCACACTGAACTGTTAGAATAAGTGTGTCCACATGGAGGTGTGCACACTGAACTGTTAGAATGAGTGTGCCTACATGGAGGTGTGCACTCAACTGTTAGAATGAGTGTTCCCCCATGGAGGTGTGCACACTGAACTGTTAGAATGAGTGTGTCCACATTGAGGTGTGCACACTGTACTGTTAGAATGAGTTTGTCCACATGGAGGTGTGCACACTGAACTGTTAGAATGATTATGTTCACATGGAGGTGTGCACACTGAAATGTTAGAATGAGTGTGTCCCTGTGGAGGTGTGCACACTGAACTGTTAGAATGAGTGTGTCCACATGGAGGTGTGCACACTGAACTGTTAGAATGAGTGTGTCCCTGTTGAGGTGTGCACACTGAACTGTTAGAATGAGTGTGTCCACATGGAGGTGTGCACACTGAACTGTTAGAATAAGTGTGTCCACATGGAGGTGTGCACACTGAACTGTTAGAATGAGTGTGCCTACATGGAGGTGTACACTCAACTGTTAGAATGAGTGTGCCCCCATGGAGGTGTGCACACTGAACTGTTAGAATGAGTGTGTCCACATTGAGGTGTGCACACTGTACTGTTAGAATGAGTTTGTCCACATGGAGGTGTGCACACTGAACTGTTAGAATGAGTGTGCCCACATGGAGGTGTGCACACTGAACAGTTAGAATGAGTGTGTCCACATGGAGGTGTGCACATTGAACTGTTAGAATTAGTGTGTCCACATGGAGGTGGGCACACTGAACTGTTATAATGAGTGTGCCCACATGGAGGTGTGCACACTGAACTGTTAGAATGAGTGTGCCCACATGGAGTTGTGCACACTGAACTGTTAGAATGAGTGTGTCCCTGTGGAGGTGTGCACACTGAACTGTTAGAATGAGTGTGTCCACATGGAGGTGTGCACATTGAACTGTTAGAATGTGTGTGTCCACATGGAGGTGTGCACACTGGACTGTTAGAATGAGTGTGTCCACATGGAGGTGTAAACACTGAACTGTTAGAATGAGTGTGTCCACATGGAGGTGTGCACACTGAACTGTTAGAATGAGTGTGTCCACATGGAGTTGTGCACACTGAACTGTTAGAATGATTGTGTCCACATGTAGGTGTGCACACTGAACTTTTAGAATGACTGTGTCCACATGGAGGTGTGCACACTGAACTGTTAGAATGAGTGTGTCCCTGTAGAGGTGTGCACACTGAACTGTTAGAATGAGTGTGTCCACATGGAGGTGTGCACACTGAACTGTTAGAATGAGTGGGCCCACATGGAGGTGTGCACACTGAACTGTTAGAATGAGTGTGTCCACATGGAGGTGTGCACACTGAACTGTAAGAATGAGTGTGTCCACATGGAGGTGTGCACACTGAACTGTTAGAATGAGTGTGTTCACATGGAGGTGTGCACACTGAACTGTTACAATGATTATTTCCACATGGAGGTGTGCACACTGAACTGTTAGAATGAGTGTGTCCCTGTGGAGGTGTGCACACTGAAATGTTAGAATGAGTGTGTCCACATGGAGGTGTGCACACCAAAGTGTTAGAATTCGTCAACATGGAGGTGTGCACACTGAACTTTTAGAATGAATGTGCCCACATGGAGGTGTGCACAGTGAACTGTTAGAATATGTCCACATGGATGTGTGCACACTGTATTGTTAGAATGAGTGTGTCCACATGGAGGTGTGCACACTGAACTGTTAGAATGAGTGTGTCCACATGGAGGTGTGCACATTGAACTGTTAAAATGACTGTGCCCACATGGAGGTGTCCACACTTGACTGTTAAAATGAGTGTGTCCACATGGAGTTGTGCACACTAAAATGTTAAAATGACTGTGCCCACATGGAGGTGTCCAAACTGGACTGTTAGAATGAGTGTGACCACATGGAGGTGTGCACATTGAACTGTTAGAATGATTGTGTACTCATGGAAGTGTGCACACTGAACTGTTAGAATGATTGTGTCCACATGCAGGTGTGCACACTGAACTGTTAGAATGAGTGTGTCCTTGTGGAGGGGTGCACACTGAACTGTTAGAATGATTATGTCCACATGGAGGTGTGCACACTGAACTGTAAGAATGAGTGTGTCCTTGTGGAAGGGTGCACAGTGAACTGTTAGAATGATTATGTCCACATGGAGGTGTGCTCACTGAACTGTTAGAATGAGTGTGTCCTTGTGGAGGGGTGCACACTGAACTGTTAGAATGAGTGTGTCCACATGGAGGTGTGCACACTGAAATGTTAGAATGAGTGTGTCCCTGTGGAGGTTTCACACTGAAATGTTAGAATGAGTGTGTCTACATGGAGGTGAGCACACTGAACTGTTAGAATGTGTCCACATGGAGGTGTGCACATTGAACTGTTAGAATGAGTGTGGCCACATGTAGGTGTGCACACTGAACTGTTAGAATGAGTGTGTCCCTGTTGAGGTGTGCACACTGAAATGTTAGAATGAGTGTTCGTGTGGAGGTGTGCACACTGAACTGTTAGAATGAGTGTGTCCACATGGAGGTGTGCACACTGAATTGTTAGAATGATTGTGTCCACATGGAGGTGTGCACAGTGAACTGTTAGAATGAGTGTGCCCACATGGAGGGGTGCACAATGAACTGTTAGAATGAGTGTGCCCACTTGGAGGTGTGCACAGTGAACTGTTAGAATGAGTGTGTCCACATGGAGGTGTGCACAATGAACTGTTAGAATGATTGTTTCCACATGGAGATGTGAACCCTGAACTGTTAGAATGAGTGTATCCCTGTGGAGGTGTGCACACTGAACTGTTATAATGAGTGTGCCCACATGGAGGTGTGCACACTGAACTGTTAGAATGAGTGTGTCCACATGGAGGTGTGCACACTGAACTGTTAGCATGCATGTGTCCACATGGAGGTGTGCACACTGAACTGTTAGAATGAGTGTGTCCACATGGAGGTGTGCACACTGAACTGTTAGAATGAGTGTGCCCACATGGAGTTGTGCACACTGAACTGTTAGAATGAGTGTGTCCACATGGAGGTGTGCACACTGAACTGTTAGAATGAGTGTGTCCTCATGGAGGTGTGCACACTGAACTGTTAGAATGTGTGTGTCCACATGGAGGTGTGCACACTGAACTGTTAGAATGAGTGTGTCCACATGGAGGTTTAAACACTGAACTGTTAGAATGAGTGTGTCCACATGGAGGTGTGCACACTGAACTGTTAGAATGAGTGTGCCCACAGGGAGTTGTGCACACTGAACTGTTAGAATGATTGTGTCCACATGTAGGTGTGCACACTGAACAGTTAGAATGACTGTGGCCACATGGAGGTGTGCACACTGAACTGTTAGAATGAGTGTGTCCCTGTAGAGGTGTGCACACTGAACTGTTAGAATGAGTGTGTCCACATGGAAGTGTGCACACTGAACTGTTAGAATGAGTGGGCCCACATGGAGGTGTGCACACTGAACAGTTAGAATATATCCACATGGAGGTGTGCACACTGTACTGTTAGAATGAGTGTGTCCACATGTTAGTGTGCACACTGAACTGTTAGAATGAGTGTGTCCCAGTGGAGGTGTGCACACTGAACTGTTAGAATGATTGTGTCCCTCTGGAGGTGTGCACACTGAAATGTTAGAATGAGTGTGTCTACATGGAGGTGTGCACAACGAACTGTTAGAATGACTGTGTCTGCTTGGAGGTGTGCACACTGAATTGTTAGAATGATTGTGTCCCTGTGGAGGTTTCACACTGAAATGTTAGAATGAGTGTGTCTACATGGAGGTGAGCACACTGAACTTTTAGAATGTGTCCACATGGAGGTGTGCACATTGAACTGTTAGAATGAGTGTGGCCACATGTAGGTGTGCACACTGAACTGTTAGAATGAGTGTGTCCCTGTTGAGGTGTGCACACTGAAATGTTAGAATGAGTGTTCGTGTGGAGGTGTGCACACTGAACTGTTAGAATGAGTGTGTCCACATGGAGGTGTGCACACTGAATTGTTAGAATGATTGTGTCCACATGGAGGTGTGCACAGTGAACTGTTAGAATGAGTGTGCCCACATGGAGGGGTGCACACTGAACTGTTAGAATGAGTGTGCCCACATGGAGGTGTGCACAGTGAACTGTTAGAATGAGTGTGTCCACATGGAGGTGTGCACACTGACCTGTTAGAATGATTTTTTCCACATGGAGATGTGAACACTGAACTGTTAGAATGAGTGTATCCCTGTGGAGTTGTGCACACTGAACTGTTAGAATGAGTGTGTCCACATGGAGGTGTGCACACTGAACTGTTAGAATGCGTGTGTCCACATGGAGGTGTGCACACTGAACTGTTAGAATAAGTTTGTCCACATGGAGGTGTGCACACTGACCTGTTAGAATGATTGTGCCCACATGGAGGTGTGCACAGTGAACTGTTAGAATGAGTGTGTCCCTGTGGAGCTGTTCACACTGAACTGTTAGAATGAGTGTGTCCACATGGAGGTGTGCACACTGAACTGTTAGAATGAGTGTGTCCACATGGAGGTGTGCACACTGAACTGTTAGAATGATTGTGCCCACATGGAGGTGTGCACACTGAACTGTTAGAATGAGTGTGTCCACATGGAGGTGTGCACACTGAACTGTAAGAATGAGTGTGTCCACATGGAGGTGTGCACAATTAACTGTTATAATGAGTGTGCCCACATGGAGGTGTGCACACTGAACTGTTAGAATGAGTGTGTCCACATGGAGGTGTGCACACTGAACTGTTAGAATGTGTGTGTCCACATGGAGGTGTGCACACTGAACTGTTAGAATGAGTGTGTCCACATGTAGGTGTGCACACTGAACTTTTAGAATGACTGTGTCCATATGGAGGTGTGCACACTGAACTGTTAGAATGAGTGTGCCCACATGGAGTTGTGCACACTGAACTGTTAGAATGATTGTGTCCACATGTAGGTGTGCACACTGAACTGTTAGAATGACTGTGGCCACATGGAGGTGTGCACACTGAACTGTTAGAATGAGTGTGTCCCTGTAGAGGTGTGCACACTGAACTGTTAGAATGAGTGTGTCCACATGGAGGTGTGCACACTGAACTGTTAGAATGAGTGGGCCCACATGGAGGTGTGCACACTGAACAGTTAGAATATATCCACATGGAGGTGTGCACACTGTACTGTTAGAATGAGTGTGTCCACATGTTAGTGTGCACACTGAACTGTTAGAATGAGTGTGTCCCAGTGGATTTGTGCACACTGAACTGTTAGAATGATTGTGTCCCTCTGGAGGTGTGCACACTGAAATGTTAGAATGAGTGTGTCTACATGGAGGTGTGCACAGTGAACTGTTAGAATGACTGTGTCTGCATGGAGGTGTGCACACTGAACTGTTAGAATGAGTGTTTCCATGTGGAGGTGTGCACACTGAAATGTTAGAATGAGTGTGTCCACATGGAGGTGTGCACACTGAAGTGTTAGAATTTGTCCACATGGAGGTGTGCACACAGAACTGTTAGAATGAGTGTGTCCACATGGAGGTGTGCACACTGAACTGTTAGAATGACTGTGTCTGCATGGAGGTGTGCACACTGAACTGTTAGAATGAGTGTGCCCACATGGAGGTGTGCACACTGAACTGTTAGAATGAGGCTGTCTCCATGGAGGTGAGCACACTGAACTGTTAGAATGACTGTGTCTGCAAGGAGGTGTGCACACTGAACTGTTAGAATGAGTGTGCCCCCATGGAGGTGTGCACACTGAACTGTTAGAATGAGTGTGCCCACATGGAGGTGTGCACACTGAACTGTTAGAATGATTGTGTCCACATGCAGGTGTGCACAGTGAACTGTTAGAATGAGTGTGTATACATGGAGGTGTGTACACTGAACTGTTAGAATGATTGTGTCCACATAGAGGTGTGCACACTGAACTGTTAAAATGACTGTGCCCACATGGAGGTGTCCACACTGAACTGTTAGAATCAGTGTGTCCTCATGGAGGTGTGCACACTGAACTGTTAGAATGAGTGTGTCCTCATGGAGGTGTGCACACTGAACTGTTAGAATTATTGTGTCCACATGCAGGAGTGCACACTTAACTGTTAGAATGAGTGTGTCCTTGTGGAGGTGTGCACACTGAACTGTTAGAATGATTATGTCCACATGGAGCTGTGCACACTGAAATGTTAGAATGAGTGTGTACCTGTGGAGGTGTGCACACTGAACTGTTAGAATGAGTGTGTCCACATGGAGGTGTGCACACTGAACTGTTAGAATGAGTGTGTCCACATGGAGGTGTGCACACTGAACTGTTAGAATGAGTGTGTCCATATGGAGGTGTGCACACTGGACTGTTAGAATGAGTGTGTATACATGGAGGTGTGTACACTGAACTGTTAGAATGACTGTGTCTGCATGGAGGTGTGCACACTGAATTGTTAGAATGATTGTGTCCCTGTGGAGGTTTCACACTGAAGTGTTAGAATGAGTGTGTCTACATGGAGGTGAGCACACTGAACTGTTAGAATGAGTGTGTCCACATGGAGGTGTGCACACTTAACTGTTATAATGAGTGTGCCCACATGGAGGTGTGCACACTGAACTGTTAGAATGAGTGTGCCCACATGGAGGTGTGCACACTGAACTGTTAGAATGAGTGTGTCTACATGGAGGTGTGCACACTGAACTGTTAGAATGAGTGTGCCCACATGGAGGTGTGCACACTGAACTGTTAGAATGATTGTGTCCACATGCAGGTGTGCACACTGAACTGTTAGAATGAGTGTGTATACATGGAGGTGTGTACACTGAACTGTTAGAATGAGTGTGTCCACATGGAGGTGTGCACACTGAACTGTTAGAATGAGTGTGCCCACATTGAGGTGTGCACACTGAACTGTTTGAAAGACTGTGTCCACATGGAGTTGTGGACACTGAACTGTTAAAATGTGTCCACATGGAGGTGTGCACACTGAACTGTTAGAATGAGTGTGTCCACATGGAGGTGTGCACACCGAAGTGTTAGAATTTGTCCACATGGAGGTGTGCACACTGAACTGTTAGAATGAGTGTGTCCACATGGAGGTGTGCACACTGAACTGTTAGAATGAGTGTGTCCACATGGAGGTGTGAACACTGAACTGTTAGAATGAGTGTGTCCACATGGAGGTGTGCACACTGTATTGTTAGAATGAGTGTGTCCCTGTGGAGGTGTGCACACTGAAATGTTCGAATGAGTGTGTCCACATGGAGGTGTGCACACTGAACTGTTAGAATGAGTGTGTCCACATGGAGGTGTGCACACTTAACTGTTATAATGAGTGTGCCCACATGGAGGTGTGCACACTGAACTGTTAGAATGAGTGTGCCCACATGGAGGTGTGCACACTGAACTGTTAGAATGAGTGTGTCCACATGGAGGTGTGCACACTGAACTGTGAGAATGAGTGTGCCCACATGGAGGTGTTTACACTGAACTGTTAGAATGAGTGTGTCCACATGGAGGTGTGCACACTGAACTGTTAGACTGAGTGTGCCCACATGGAGGTGTGCCCACTGAACTGTTAGAATGAGTGTGTCCACATGGAGGTGTGCACACTGAACTGTTAGAATGAGTGTTTCCATTTGGAGGTGTGCACACTGAACTGTTAGAATGATTGTGTCCACATGGAGGTGTGCACACTGAACTGTTAGAATGAGTGTGTCCACATGGAGGTGTGCACACTGAACTGTTAGAATGAGTGTGTCCACATGGAGGTGTGCACACTGAACTGTTAGAATGAGTGTGTCCACATGGAGGTGTGCACACTGAACTGTAAGAATGAGTGTGTCCTTGTGGAAGGGTGCACAGTGAACTGTTAGAATGATTATGTCCACATGGAGGTGTGCTCACTGAACTGTTAGAATGAGTGTGTCCTTGTGGAGGGGTGCACACTGAACTGTTAGAATGAGTGTGTCCACATGGAGGTGTGCACACTGAAATGTTAGAATGAGTGTGTCCCTGTGGAGGTTTCACACTGAAATGTTAGAATGAGTGTGTCTACATGGAGGTGAGCACACTGAACTGTTAGAATGTGTCCACATGGAGGTGTGCACATTGAACTGTTAGAATGAGTGTGGCCACATGTAGGTGTGCACACTGAACTGTTAGAATGAGTGTGTCCCTGTTGAGGTGTGCACACTGAAATGTTAGAATGAGTGTTCGTGTGGAGGTGTGCACACTGAACTGTTAGAATGAGTGTGTCCACATGGAGGTGTGCACACTGAATTGTTAGAATGATTGTGTCCACATGGAGGTGTGCACAGTGAACTGTTAGAATGAGTGTGCCCACATGGAGGGGTGCACAATGAACTGTTAGAATGAGTGTGCCCACTTGGAGGTGTGCACAGTGAACTGTTAGAATGAGTGTGTCCACATGGAGGTGTGCACAATGAACTGTTAGAATGATTGTTTCCACATGGAGATGTGAACCCTGAACTGTTAGAATGAGTGTATCCCTGTGGAGGTGTGCACACTGAACTGTTATAATGAGTGTGCCCACATGGAGGTGTGCACACTGAACTGTTAGAATGAGTGTGTCCACATGGAGGTGTGCACACTGAACTGTTAGCATGCATGTGTCCACATGGAGGTGTGCACACTGAACTGTTAGAATGAGTGTGTCCACATGGAGGTGTGCACACTGAACTGTTAGAATGAGTGTGCCCACATGGAGTTGTGCACACTGAACTGTTAGAATGAGTGTGTCCACATGGAGGTGTGCACACTGAACTGTTAGAATGAGTGTGTCCTCATGGAGGTGTGCACACTGAACTGTTAGAATGTGTGTGTCCACATGGAGGTGTGCACACTGAACTGTTAGAATGAGTGTGTCCACATGGAGGTTTAAACACTGAACTGTTAGAATGAGTGTGTCCACATGGAGGTGTGCACACTGAACTGTTAGAATGAGTGTGCCCACAGGGAGTTGTGCACACTGAACTGTTAGAATGATTGTGTCCACATGTAGGTGTGCACACTGAACAGTTAGAATGACTGTGGCCACATGGAGGTGTGCACACTGAACTGTTAGAATGAGTGTGTCCCTGTAGAGGTGTGCACACTGAACTGTTAGAATGAGTGTGTCCACATGGAAGTGTGCACACTGAACTGTTAGAATGAGTGGGCCCACATGGAGGTGTGCACACTGAACAGTTAGAATATATCCACATGGAGGTGTGCACACTGTACTGTTAGAATGAGTGTGTCCACATGTTAGTGTGCACACTGAACTGTTAGAATGAGTGTGTCCCAGTGGAGGTGTGCACACTGAACTGTTAGAATGATTGTGTCCCTCTGGAGGTGTGCACACTGAAATGTTAGAATGAGTGTGTCTACATGGAGGTGTGCACAACGAACTGTTAGAATGACTGTGTCTGCTTGGAGGTGTGCACACTGAATTGTTAGAATGATTGTGTCCCTGTGGAGGTTTCACACTGAAATGTTAGAATGAGTGTGTCTACATGGAGGTGAGCACACTGAACTTTTAGAATGTGTCCACATGGAGGTGTGCACATTGAACTGTTAGAATGAGTGTGGCCACATGTAGGTGTGCACACTGAACTGTTAGAATGAGTGTGTCCCTGTTGAGGTGTGCACACTGAAATGTTAGAATGAGTGTTCGTGTGGAGGTGTGCACACTGAACTGTTAGAATGAGTGTGTCCACATGGAGGTGTGCACACTGAATTGTTAGAATGATTGTGTCCACATGGAGGTGTGCACAGTGAACTGTTAGAATGAGTGTGCCCACATGGAGGGGTGCACACTGAACTGTTAGAATGAGTGTGCCCACATGGAGGTGTGCACAGTGAACTGTTAGAATGAGTGTGTCCACATGGAGGTGTGCACACTGACCTGTTAGAATGATTTTTTCCACATGGAGATGTGAACACTGAACTGTTAGAATGAGTGTATCCCTGTGGAGTTGTGCACACTGAACTGTTAGAATGAGTGTGTCCACATGGAGGTGTGCACACTGAACTGTTAGAATGCGTGTGTCCACATGGAGGTGTGCACACTGAACTGTTAGAATAAGTTTGTCCACATGGAGGTGTGCACACTGACCTGTTAGAATGATTGTGCCCACATGGAGGTGTGCACAGTGAACTGTTAGAATGAGTGTGTCCCTGTGGAGCTGTTCACACTGAACTGTTAGAATGAGTGTGTCCACATGGAGGTGTGCACACTGAACTGTTAGAATGAGTGTGTCCACATGGAGGTGTGCACACTGAACTGTTAGAATGATTGTGCCCACATGGAGGTGTGCACACTGAACTGTTAGAATGAGTGTGTCCACATGGAGGTGTGCACACTGAACTGTAAGAATGAGTGTGTCCACATGGAGGTGTGCACAATTAACTGTTATAATGAGTGTGCCCACATGGAGGTGTGCACACTGAACTGTTAGAATGAGTGTGTCCACATGGAGGTGTGCACACTGAACTGTTAGAATGTGTGTGTCCACATGGAGGTGTGCACACTGAACTGTTAGAATGAGTGTGTCCACATGTAGGTGTGCACACTGAACTTTTAGAATGACTGTGTCCATATGGAGGTGTGCACACTGAACTGTTAGAATGAGTGTGCCCACATGGAGTTGTGCACACTGAACTGTTAGAATGATTGTGTCCACATGTAGGTGTGCACACTGAACTGTTAGAATGACTGTGGCCACATGGAGGTGTGCACACTGAACTGTTAGAATGAGTGTGTCCCTGTAGAGGTGTGCACACTGAACTGTTAGAATGAGTGTGTCCACATGGAGGTGTGCACACTGAACTGTTAGAATGAGTGGGCCCACATGGAGGTGTGCACACTGAACAGTTAGAATATATCCACATGGAGGTGTGCACACTGTACTGTTAGAATGAGTGTGTCCACATGTTAGTGTGCACACTGAACTGTTAGAATGAGTGTGTCCCAGTGGATTTGTGCACACTGAACTGTTAGAATGATTGTGTCCCTCTGGAGGTGTGCACACTGAAATGTTAGAATGAGTGTGTCTACATGGAGGTGTGCACAGTGAACTGTTAGAATGACTGTGTCTGCATGGAGGTGTGCACACTGAACTGTTAGAATGAGTGTTTCCATGTGGAGGTGTGCACACTGAAATGTTAGAATGAGTGTGTCCACATGGAGGTGTGCACACTGAAGTGTTAGAATTTGTCCACATGGAGGTGTGCACACAGAACTGTTAGAATGAGTGTGTCCACATGGAGGTGTGCACACTGAACTGTTAGAATGACTGTGTCTGCATGGAGGTGTGCACACTGAACTGTTAGAATGAGTGTGCCCACATGGAGGTGTGCACACTGAACTGTTAGAATGAGGCTGTCTCCATGGAGGTGAGCACACTGAACTGTTAGAATGACTGTGTCTGCAAGGAGGTGTGCACACTGAACTGTTAGAATGAGTGTGCCCCCATGGAGGTGTGCACACTGAACTGTTAGAATGAGTGTGCCCACATGGAGGTGTGCACACTGAACTGTTAGAATGATTGTGTCCACATGCAGGTGTGCACAGTGAACTGTTAGAATGAGTGTGTATACATGGAGGTGTGTACACTGAACTGTTAGAATGATTGTGTCCACATAGAGGTGTGCACACTGAACTGTTAAAATGACTGTGCCCACATGGAGGTGTCCACACTGAACTGTTAGAATCAGTGTGTCCTCATGGAGGTGTGCACACTGAACTGTTAGAATGAGTGTGTCCTCATGGAGGTGTGCACACTGAACTGTTAGAATTATTGTGTCCACATGCAGGAGTGCACACTTAACTGTTAGAATGAGTGTGTCCTTGTGGAGGTGTGCACACTGAACTGTTAGAATGATTATGTCCACATGGAGCTGTGCACACTGAAATGTTAGAATGAGTGTGTACCTGTGGAGGTGTGCACACTGAACTGTTAGAATGAGTGTGTCCACATGGAGGTGTGCACACTGAACTGTTAGAATGAGTGTGTCCACATGGAGGTGTGCACACTGAACTGTTAGAATGAGTGTGTCCATATGGAGGTGTGCACACTGGACTGTTAGAATGAGTGTGTATACATGGAGGTGTGTACACTGAACTGTTAGAATGACTGTGTCTGCATGGAGGTGTGCACACTGAATTGTTAGAATGATTGTGTCCCTGTGGAGGTTTCACACTGAAGTGTTAGAATGAGTGTGTCTACATGGAGGTGAGCACACTGAACTGTTAGAATGAGTGTGTCCACATGGAGGTGTGCACACTTAACTGTTATAATGAGTGTGCCCACATGGAGGTGTGCACACTGAACTGTTAGAATGAGTGTGCCCACATGGAGGTGTGCACACTGAACTGTTAGAATGAGTGTGTCTACATGGAGGTGTGCACACTGAACTGTTAGAATGAGTGTGCCCACATGGAGGTGTGCACACTGAACTGTTAGAATGATTGTGTCCACATGCAGGTGTGCACACTGAACTGTTAGAATGAGTGTGTATACATGGAGGTGTGTACACTGAACTGTTAGAATGAGTGTGTCCACATGGAGGTGTGCACACTGAACTGTTAGAATGAGTGTGCCCACATTGAGGTGTGCACACTGAACTGTTTGAAAGACTGTGTCCACATGGAGTTGTGGACACTGAACTGTTAAAATGTGTCCACATGGAGGTGTGCACACTGAACTGTTAGAATGAGTGTGTCCACATGGAGGTGTGCACACCGAAGTGTTAGAATTTGTCCACATGGAGGTGTGCACACTGAACTGTTAGAATGAGTGTGTCCACATGGAGGTGTGCACACTGAACTGTTAGAATGAGTGTGTCCACATGGAGGTGTGAACACTGAACTGTTAGAATGAGTGTGTCCACATGGAGGTGTGCACACTGTATTGTTAGAATGAGTGTGTCCCTGTGGAGGTGTGCACACTGAAATGTTCGAATGAGTGTGTCCACATGGAGGTGTGCACACTGAACTGTTAGAATGAGTGTGTCCACATGGAGGTGTGCACACTTAACTGTTATAATGAGTGTGCCCACATGGAGGTGTGCACACTGAACTGTTAGAATGAGTGTGCCCACATGGAGGTGTGCACACTGAACTGTTAGAATGAGTGTGTCCACATGGAGGTGTGCACACTGAACTGTGAGAATGAGTGTGCCCACATGGAGGTGTTTACACTGAACTGTTAGAATGAGTGTGTCCACATGGAGGTGTGCACACTGAACTGTTAGACTGAGTGTGCCCACATGGAGGTGTGCCCACTGAACTGTTAGAATGAGTGTGTCCACATGGAGGTGTGCACACTGAACTGTTAGAATGAGTGTTTCCATTTGGAGGTGTGCACACTGAACTGTTAGAATGATTGTGTCCACATGGAGGTGTGCACACTGAACTGTTAGAATGAGTGTGTCCACATGGAGGTGTGCACACTGAACTGTTAGAATGAGTGTGTCCACATGGAGGTGTAAACACTGAACTGTTAGAATGAGTGTGCCCACATGGAGGTGTGCACACTGAACTGTTAGAATGAGTGTGCCCACATGGAGGTGTTTACACTGAACTGTTAGAATGAGTGTGTCCACATGGAGGTGTGCACACTGAACTGTTAGAATGAGTCTTTCCATGTGGAGGTGTGCACACTGAACTGTTAGAATGATTGTGTCCACATGGAGGTGTGCACACTGAACTGTTAGAATGAGTGTTTCCATGTGGAGGTGTGCACACTGAACTGTTAGATTGATTGTGTCCACATGGAGGTGTGCACACTGAACTGTTAGAATCAGTGTTTCCATGTGGAGGTGTGCACACTGAAATGTTAGAATGAGTGTGTCCACATAAAAGTGTGCACACTGAAGTGTTAGATTTTGTCCACATGGAGTTGTGCACACTGAACTGTAAGAATGAGTGTTTCCACATGTAGGTGTGCACACTGAACTGTTAGAATGAGTGTGTCCACATGGAGGTGTGCACACTGAAATTTTAGAATGAGTGTGCCCACATGGAGGTGTGCACACTGAAATGTTAGAATGAGTGTGTCCACATGGAGGTGTGCACACTGAACTGTTAGAATGAGTGTGTCCACATGGAGGTGTGCACACTGAACTGTTAGAATGAGTGTGTCAACATGGAGGTGTGCACACTGAACTGTTAGAATGAGTGTGCCCACATGGAGGTGTGCACACTGAACTGTTAGAATGAGTGTGCCCACATGGAGGTGTGCACACTGAACTGTTAGAATGATTGTGTCCACATGGAGTTGTGCACACTGAACTGTTAGCATGAGTGTGTCCCTGTGGAGGTGTGCACACTGAACTGTTAGAATGATTGTGTCCACATGGAGGTGTGCACACTGAACTGTTAGAATGAGTGTTTCCATGTGGAGGTGTGCACACTGAAATGTTAGAATGAGTGTGTCCACATGGAGGTGTGCACACTGAAGTGTTAGAATTTGTCCACATGGAGGTGTGCACACAGAACTGTTAGAATGAGTGTGTCCACATGGAGGTGTGCACACTGAACTGTTAGAATGACTGTGTCTGCATGGAGGTGTGCACACTGAACTGTTAGAATGAGTGTGCCCACATGGAGGTGTGCACACTGAACTGTTAGAATGAGGCTGTCTCCATGGAGGTGAGCACACTGAACTGTTAGAATGACTGTGTCTGCAAGGAGGTGTGCACACTGAATTGTTAGAATGAGTGTGCCCCCATGGAGGTGTGCACACTGAACTGTTAGAATGAGTGTGCCCACATGGAGGTGTGCACACTGAACTGTTAGAATGATTGTGTCCACATGCAGGTGTGCACAGTGAACTGTTAGAATGAGTGTGTATACACGGAGGTGTGTACACTGAACTGTTAGAATGATTGTGTCCACATAGAGGTGTGCACACTGAACTGTTAAAATGACTGTGCCCACATGGAGGTGTCCACACTGAACTGTTAGAATCAGTGTGTCCTCATGGAGGTGTGCACACTGAACTGTTAGAATGAGTGTGTCCTCATGGAGGTGTGCACACTGAACTGTTAGAATTATTGTGTCCACATGCAGGAGTGCACACTTAACTGTTAGAATGAGTGTGTCCTTGTGGAGGTGTGCACACTGAACTGTTAGAATGATTATGTCCACATGGAGCTGTGCACACTGAAATGTTATAATGAGTGTGCCCACATGGAGGTGTGCACACTGAACTGTTAGAATGAGTGGGCCCTTGGAGGTGTGCACACTGAACTGTTAGAATGAGTGTGTCCACATGGAGGTGTGCACACTTAACTGTAAGAATGAGTGTGTCCAAATGGAGGTGTGCACACTGAACTGTTAGAATGAGTGTGTTCACATGGAGGTGTGCACACTGAACTGTTACAATGATTATTTCCACATGGAGGTGTGAACACTGAACTGTTAGAATGAGTGTGTCCCTGTGGAGGTGTGCACACTGAAATGTTAGAATGAGTGTGTCCACATGGAGGTGTGCACACCAAAGTGTTAGAATTCGTCAACATGGAGGTGTGCACACTGAACTTTTAGAATGAATGTGCCCACATGGAGGTGTGCACAGTGAACTGTTAGAATGAGTGTGCCCACATGGAGTTGTGCAAACTGAACTGTTAGAATGAGTGTGTCCCTGTGGAGGTATGCACACTGAACTGTTAGAATGAGTGTGTCCACATGGAGGTGTGCACACTGAACTGTTAGAATGTGTGTGTCCACTTTGATGTGTGCACACTGAACTGTTAGAATGAGTGTGTCCACATGGAGGTGTAAACACTGAACTGTTAGAATGAGTGTGTCCACATGGAGGTGTGCACACTGAACTGTTAGAATGAGTGTGCCCACATGGAGTTGTGCACACTGAACTGTTAGAATGATTGTGTCCACATGTAGGTGTGCACTCTGAACTTTTAGAATGACTGTGTCCACATGGAGGTGTGCACACTGAACTGTTAGAATGAGTGTGTCCCTGTAGAGGTGTGCACACTGAACTGTTAGAATGAGTGTGTCCACATGGAGGTGTGCACACTGAACTGTTAGAATGAGTGGGCCCACATGGATGTGTGCTCACTGAACTGTTAGAATGAGTGTGTCCACATGGAGGTGTGCACACTGAACTGTAAGAATGAGTGTGTCCACATGGAGGTGTGCACACTGAACTGTTAGAATGAGTGTGTTCACATGGAGGTGTGCACACTGAACTGTTACAATGATTATTTCCACATGGAGGTGTGCACACTGAACTGTTAGAATGAGTGTGTCCCTGTGGAGGTGTGCACACTGAAATGTTAGAATGAGTGTGTCCACATAGAGATGTGCACACCGAAGTGTTAGAATTCGTCAACATGGAGGTGTGCACACTGATCTTTTAGAATTAATGTGCCCACATGGAGGTGTGCACAGTGAACTGTTAGAATATGTCCACATGGATGTGTGCACACTGTGTTGTTAGAATGAGTGTGTCCACATGGAGGTGTGCACACTGAACTGTTAGAATGAGTGTGTCCACATGGAGGTGTGCACATTGAACTGTTAAAATGACTGTGCCCACATGGAGGTGTCCACACTGGACTGTTAAAATGAGTGTGTCCACATGGAGTTGTGCACACTAAAATGTTCAAATGACTGTGCCCACATGGAGGTGTCCAAACTGGACTGTTAGAATGAGTGTGACCACATGGAGGTGTGCACATTGAACTGTTAGAATGATTGTGTACTCATGGAAGTGAGCACACTGAACTGTTAGAATGTGTGTGTCCACTTTGATGTGTGCACACTGAACTGTTAGAATGAGTGTGTCCACATGGAGGTGTGCACACTGAACTGTTAGAATGTGTGTGTCCACTTTGATGTGTGCACACTGAACTGTTAGAATGAGTGTGTCCACATGGAGGTGTAAACACTGAACTGTTAGAATGAGTGTGCTCACATGGAGTTGTGCACACTGAACTGTTAGAATGATTGTGTCCACATGTAGGTGTGCACTCTGAACTTTTAGAATGACTGTGTCCACATGGAGGTGTGCACACTGAACTGTTAGAATGAGTGTGTCCCTGTAGAGGTGTGCACACTGAACTGTTAGAATGAGTGTGTCCACATGGAGGTGTGCACACTGAACTGTTAGAATGAGTGGGCCCACATGGATGTGTGCTCACTGAACTGTTAGAATGAGTGTGTCCACATGGAGGTGTGCACACTGAACTGTAAGAATGAGTGTGTCCACATGGAGGTGTGCACACTGAACTGTTAGAATGAGTGTGTCAACATGGAGGTGTGCACACTGAACTGTTAGAATGAGTGTGTCCACATGGAGGTGTGCACACTGAACTGTTAGAATGACTGTGTCTGCATGGAGGTGTGCACACTGAACTGTTAGAATGAGTGTGCCCACATGGAGGTGTGCACACTGAACTGTTAGAATGAGGCTGTCTCCATGGAGGTGAGCACACTGAACTGTTAGAATGACTGTGTCTGCAAGGAGGTGTGCACACTGAACTGTTAGAATGAGTGTGCCCCCATGGAGGTGTGCACACTGAATTGTTAGAATGAGTGTGCCCACATGGAGGTGTGCACACTGAACTGTTAGAATGATTGTGTCCACATGCAGGTGTGCACAGTGAACTGTTAGAATGAGTGTGTATACATGGAGGTGTGTACACTGAACTGTTAGAATGATTGTGTCCACATAGAGGTGTGCACACTTAACTGTTAAAATGACTGTGCCCACATGGAGGTGTCCACACTGAACTGTTAGAATCAGTGTGTCCTCATGGAGGTGTGCACACTGAACTGTTAGAATGAGTGTGTCCTCATGGAGGTGTGCACACTGAACTGTTAGAATTATTGTGTCCACATGCAGGAGTGCACACTTAACTGTTAGAATGAGTGTGTCCTTGTGGAGGTGTGCACACTGAACTGTTAGAATGATTATGTCCACATGGAGCTGTGCACACTGAAATGTTAGAATGAGTGTGTACCTGTGGAGGTGTGCACACTGAACTGTTAGAATGAGTGTGTCCACATGGAGGTGTGCACACTGAACTGTTAGAATGAGTGTGTCCACATGGAGGTGTGCACACTGAACTGTTAGAATGAGTGTGTCCATATGGAGGTGTGCACACTGGACTGTTAGAATGAGTGTGTATACATGGAGGTGTGTACACTGAACTGTTAGAATGACTGTGTCTGCATGGAGGTGTGCACACTGAATTGTTAGAATGATTGTGTCCCTGTGGAGGTTTCACACTGAAGTGTTAGAATGAGTGTGTCTACATGGAGGTGAGCACACTGAACTGTTAGAATGAGTGTGTCCACATGGAGGTGTGCACACTTAACTGTTATAATGAGTGTGCCCACATGGAGGTGTGCACACTGAACTGTTAGAATGAGTGTGCCCACATGGAGGTGTGCACACTGAACTGTTAGAATGAGTGTGTCTACATGGAGGTGTGCACACTGAACTGTTAGAATGAGTGTGCCCACATGGAGGTGTGCACACTGAACTGTTAGAATGTGTGTGTCCACATGCAGGTGTGCACAGTGAACTGTTAGAATGAGTGTGTATACATGGAGGTGTGTACACTGAACTGTTAGAATGAGGGTGTCCACATGGAGGTGTGCACACTGAACTGTTAGAATGAGTGTGCCCACATTGAGGTGTGCACACTGAACTGTTTGAAAGACTGTGTCCACATGGAGTTGTGGACACTGAACTGTTAAAATGTGTCCACATGGAGGTGTGCACACTGAACTGTTAGAATGAGTGTGTCCACATGGAGGTGTGCACACCGAAGTGTTAGAATTTGTCCACATGGAGGTGTGCACACTGAACTGTTAGAATGAGTGTGTCCACATGGAGGTGTGCACACTGAACTGTTAGAATGAGTGTGTCCACATGGAGGTGTGAACACTGAACTGTTAGAATGAGTGTGTCCACATGGAGGTGTGCACACTGAACTGTTAAAATGACTGTGCCCACATGGAGGTGTCCACACTGAACTGTTAGAATGAGTGTGTCCACATGGAGGTGTGCACACTGAACTGTTAGAATGAGTGTGTCCTCATGGAGGTGTGCACACTGAACTGTTAGAATGATTGTGTCCACATGCAGGTGTGAACACTGAACTGTTAGAATGAGTGTGTCCTTGTGGAGGTTTGCACACTGAACTGTTAGAATGATTATGTCCACATGGAGGTGTGCACACTGAAATGTTATAATGAGTGTGTACCTGTGGAGGTGTGCACACTGAACTGTTAGAATGAGTGTGTCCACATGGAGGTGTGCACACTAAACTGTTAGAATGAGTGTGTCCACATGGAGGTGTGCACACTGAACTGTTAGAATGAGTGTGTCCATATGGAGGTGTGCACACTGGACTGTTAGAATGAGTGTGTATACATGGAGGTGTGTACACTGAACTGTTAGAATTCGTGTGTCCACATGGAGGTGTGCACACTGAACTGTTAGAATGAGTGTGCCCACATGGAGGTGTGCACACTGAACTGTTAGAATGACTGTGTCGACATGGAGTTGTGCACATTGAACTGTTAAAATGTGTCTACATGGAGGTGTGCACACTGAACTGTTAGAATGAGTGTGTCCACATGGAGGTGTGCACACTGAACTGTTAGAATGAGTGTGCCCACATGGAGGTGTGCACACTGAACTTTTAGATTGAGTGGGTCCACATGGAGGTGTGCACACTGAACTGTTAGAATGAGTGTGTTCCAGTGGAGGTGTGCACACTGAAATGTTAGAATGAGTGTGTCCACATGGATTTGTGCACACTGTAGTGTTAGAATTTGTCCACATGGAGGTGTGCACACTGGACTGTTAGAATGAGTGTGTCCCTGTGGAGGTTTGCACACTGAAATGTTAGAATGAGTGTGTCCACATGGAGGTGTGCACACTGAACTGTTAGAATGAGTGTGTCCACATGGAGCTGTGCACACTGACCTGTTAGAATGAGTGTGTCCACAAGGAGGTGTGCACACTGAACTGTTAGAATGAGTGTACCCACATGGAAGTGTGCACACTGAACTGTTAGAATGACTGTGCCCACATGCAGGTGTGCACACTGAACTGTTAGAATGAGTGTGTCCACATGGAGGTGTGCACACTGAACTGTAAGAATGAGTGTGTCCACATGGAGGTGTGCACACTGAACTCTTAGAATGAGTGTGTTCACATGGAGGTGTGCACACTGAACTGTTACAATGATTATTTCCACATGGAGGTGTGCACACTGAACTGTTAGAATGAGTGTGTCCCTGTGGAGGTGTGCACACTGAAATGTTAGAATGAGTGTGTCCACATGGAGGTGTGCACACCGAAGTGTTAGAATTCGTCAACATGGAGGTGTGCACACTGAACTTTTAGAATGAATGTGCCCACATGGAGGTGTGCACAGTGAACTGTTAGAATATGTCCACATGGATGTGTGCACAATGTATTGTTAGAATGAGTGTGTCCACATGGAGGTGTGCACACTGAACTGTTAGAATGAGTGTGTCCACATGGAGGTGTGCACATTGAACTGTTAAAATGACTGTGCCCACATGGAGGTGTCCACACTGGACTGTTAAAATGAGTGTGTCCACATGGAGGTGTGCACACTAAAATGTTAAAATGACTGTGCCCACATGGAGGTGTCCACACTGGACTGTTACAATGAGTGTGACCACATGGAGGTGTGCACATTGAACTGTTAGAATGATTGTGTACTCATGGAAGTGTGCACAGTGAACTGTTAGAATGATTGTGTCCACATGCAGGTGTGCACACTGAACTGTTAGAATGAGTGTGTCCTTGTGGAGGGGTGCACACTGAACTGTTAGAATGATTATGTCCACATGGAGGTGTGCACACTGAACTGTTAGAATGAGTGTGTCCTTGTGGAGGGCTGCACACTGAACTGTTAGAATGATTATGTCCACATGGAGGTGTGCACACTGAAATGTTAGAATGAGTGTGTCCCTGTGGAGGTGTGCACACTGAACTGTTAGAATGAGTGTGCCCACATGGAGGTGTGCACACTGAACAGTTAGAATGAGTGTGTCCACATGGAGGTGTGCACATTGAACTGTTAGAATTAGTGTGTCCACATGGAGGTGTGCACACTGAACTGTTAAAATGAGTGTGCCCACATGGAGGTGTGCACACTGAACTGTTAGAATGAGTGTGCCCACATGGAGTTGTGCACACTGAACTGTTAGAATGAGTGTGTCCCTGTGGAGGTGTGCACACTGAACTGTTAGAATGAGTGTGTCCACATGGAGGTGTGCACACTGAACTGTTAGAATGTGTGTGTCCACATGGATGTGTGCACACTGAACTGTTAGAATGAGTGTGTCCACATGGAGGTGTAAACAATGAACTGTTAGAATGAGTGTGTCCACATGGAGGTGTGCACACTGAACTGTTAGAATGAGTGTGCCCACATGGAGTTGTGCACACTGAACTGTTAGAATGAGTGTGTCCACATGTAGGTGTGCACACTGAACTTTTAGAATGACTGTGTCCACATGGAGGTGTGCACACTGAACTGTTAGAATGAGTGTGTCCCTGTGGAGATGTGCACACTGAACTGTTAGAATGAGTGTGTCCACATGGAGGTGTGCACACTGAACTGTTAGAATGAGTGGGCCCTTGGAGGTGTGCACACTGAACTGTTAGAATGAGTGTGTCCACATGGAGGTGTGCACACTTAACTGTAAGAATGAGTGTGTCCACATGGAGGTGTGCACACTGAACTGTTAGATTGAGTGTGTTCACATGGAGGTGTGCACACTGAACTGTTACAATGATTATTTCCACATGGAGGTGTGAACACAGAACTGTTAGAATGAGTGTGTCCCTGTGGAGGTGTGCACACTGAAATGTTAGAATGAGTGTGTCCACATGGAGGTGTGCACACCAAAGTGTTAGAATTCGTCAACATGGAGGTGTGCACACTGAACTTTTAGAATGAATGTGCCCACATGGAGGTGTGCACAGTGAACTGTTAGAATGAGTGTGCCCACATGGAGTTGTGCAAACTGAACTGTTAGAATGAGTGTGTCCCTGTGGAGGTATGCACACTGAACTGTTAGAATGAGTGTGTCCACATGGAGGTGTGCACACTGAACTGTTAGAATGTGTGTGTCCACTTTGATGTGTGCACACTGAACTGTTAGAATGAGTGTGTCCACATGGAGGTGTAAACACTGAACTGTTAGAATGAGTGTGTCCACATGGAGGTGTGCACACTGAACTGTTAGAATGAGTGTGCCCACATGGAGTTGTGCACACTGAACTGTTAGAATGATTGTGTCCACATGTAGGTGTGCACTCTGAACTTTTAGAATGACTGTGTCCACATGGAGGTGTGCACACTGAACTGTTAGAATGAGTGTGTCCCTGTAGAGGTGTGCACACTGAACTGTTAGAATGAGTGTGTCCACATGGAGGTGTGCACACTGAACTGTTAGAATGAGTGGGCACACATGGATGTGTGCTCACTGAACTGTTAGAATGAGTGTGTCCACATGGAGGTGTGCACACTGAACTGTAAGAATGAGTGTGTCCACATGGAGGTGTGCACACTGAACTGTTAGAATGAGTGTGTTCACATGGAGGTGTGCACACTGAACTGTTACAATGATTATTTCCACATGGAGGTGTGCACCCTGAACTGTTAGAATGAGTGTGTCCCTGTGGAGGTGTGCACACTGAAATGTTAGAATGAGTGTGTCCACATAGAGATGTGCACACCGAAGTGTTAGAATTCGTCAACATGGAGGTGTGCACACTGATCTTTTAGAATGAATGTGCCCACATGGAGGTGTGCACAGTGAACTGTTAGAATATGTCCACATGGATGTGTGCACACTGTGTTGTTAGAATGAGTGTGTCCACATGGAGGTGTGCACACTGAACTGTTAAAATGACTGTGCCCACATGGAGGTGTCCACACTGGACTGTTAAAATGAGTGTGTCCACATGGAGTTGTGCACACTAAAATGTTCAAATGACTGTGCCCACATGGAGGTGTCCAAACTGGACTGTTAGAATGAGTGTGACCACATGGAGGTGTGCACATTGAACTGTTAGAATGATTGTGTACTCATGGAAGTGAGCACACTGAACTGTTAGAATGATTGTGTCCACATGCAGGTGTGCACACTGAACTGTTAGAATGAGTGTGTCCTTGTGGAGGGGTGCACACTGAACTATTAGAATGATTATGTCCACATGGAGGTGTGCACACTGAACTGTTAGAATGAGTGTGTCCTTGTGGAGGGGTGCACACTGAACTGTTAGAATGATTATGTCCACATGGAGGTGTGCACACTGAAATGTTAGAATGAGTGTGTCCCTGTGGAGGTGTGCACACTGAACTGTTAGAATGAGTGTGTCCACATGGAGGTGTGCACACTGAACTGTTAGAATGAGTGTGTCCACATGGAGGTTTGCACACTGAACTGTTAGAATGAGTGTGTCCACATGGAGGTGTGCACACTGAACTGTTAGAATGAATGTGTCCCTGTAGAGGTGTGCACACTGAACTGTTAGAATGAGTGTGTCCACATGGAGGTGTGCACACTGAACTGTTAGAATATATCCACATGGAGGTGTGCACACTGTACTGTTAGAATGAGTGTGTCCACATGTTAGTGTGCACACTGAACTGTTAGAATGAGTGTGTCCCAGTGGAGGTGTGCACACTGAACTGTTAGAATGATTGTGTCCCTCTCGAGGTGTGCACACTGAAATGTTAGAATGAGTGTGTCTACATGGAGGTGTGCACACTGAACTGTTAGAATGACTGTGTCTGCATGGAGGTGTGCACACTGAATTGTTAGAATGATTGTGTCCCTGTGGAGGTTTCACACTGAAATGTTAGAATGAGTGTGTCTACATGGAGGTGAGCACACTGAACTGTTAGAATGTGTCCACATGGAGGTGTGCACATTGAACTGTTAGAATGAGTGTGGCCACATGTAGGTGTGCACACTGAACTGTTAGAATGAGTGTGTCCCTGTTGAGGTGTGCACACTGAAATGTTAGAATGAGTGTTCGTGTGGAGGTGTGCACACTGAACTGTTAGAATGAGTGTGTCCACATGGAGGTGTGCACACTGAATTGTTAGAATGATTGTGTCCACATGGAGGTGTGCACAGTGAACTGTTAGAATGAGTGTGCCCACATGGAGGTGTGCACAGTGAACTGTTAGAATGAGTGTGTCCACATGGAGGTGTGCACACTGAACTGTTAGAATGATTGTTTCCACATGGAGATGTGAACACTGAACTGTTAGAATGAGTGTATCCCTGTGGAGGTGTGCACACTGAACTGTTAGAATGAGTGTGTCCACATGGAGGTGTGCACACTGAACTGTTAGAATGCGTGTGTCCACATGGAGGTGTGCACACTGAACTGTTAGAATGAGTGTGTCCACATGGAGGTGTGCACACTGAACTGTTAGAATGATTGTGCCAACATGGAGGTGTGCACACTGAGCTGTTAGAATGAGTGTGTCCACATGGAGGTGTGCACACTGAACTGTTAGAATGAGTGTGTCCACATGGAGGTGTGCACACTTAACTGTTATATTGAGTGTGCCCACATGGATGTGTGCACACTGAACTGTTAGAATGAGTGTGCCCACATGGAAGAGTGCACACTGAACTGTTAGAATGAGTGCGTCCACATGGAGGTGTGCACAATGAACTGTTAGAATGAGTGTGCCCACATGGAGGTGTGCACACTGAACTGTTAGAATGATTGTGTCCACATGCTGGTGTGCACAGTGAACTGTTAGAATGAGTGTGTATACATGGAGGTGTGTACACTGAACTGTTAGAATGAGTGTGTCCACATGGAGGTGTGCACACTGAACTGTTAGAATGAGTGTGTCCCTGTGGAGGTGTGCACACTAAACTGTTAGAATGACTCTGTATGCATGGAAGTATGCACACTGAACTTTTAGAATGACTGTGTCTCTGTGGAGGTGTGCACACTGACATTTTAGAATGAGTGTGTCTACATGGAGGTGTGCACACTGAACTGTTAGAATGTGTCCACATTGAGGTGTGCACACTGAACTGTTAGAATGACTGTGTCTGCATGGAGGTGTGCACACTGCATTGATAGAGTGATTGTGTCCCTGTGGAGGTGTGCACACTGAACAGTTAGAATGAGTGTGTCCACATGGAGGTGTGCACACTTAACTGTTAGAATGAGTGTGTCCACATGGAGGTGTGCACACTGAACTGTTAGAATGAGTGTGTACATGGAGGTGTGCACACTTAACTGTTCTAATGAGTGTGCCCACATGGAGGTGTGCACACTGAACTGTTAGAATGAGTGTGCCCACATGGAGGTGTGCACACTGAACTGTTAGAATGAGTGTGTCCACATGGAGGTGTGCACACTGAACTGTTAGAATGAGTGTGCCCACATGGAGGTGTGCACACTGAACAATTAGAATGATTGTGCCCACATGCAGGTGTGCACAGTGAACTGTTAGAATGAGTGTGTATACATGGAGGTGTGTACACTGAACTGTTCGAATGAGTGTGTCCACATGGAGGTGTGCACACTGAACTGTTAGAATGAGTGTGCCCACATTGAGGTGTGCTCACTGAACTGTTTGAATGACTGTGTCCACATGGAGTTGTGCATACTGAACTGTTAAAATGTGTCCACATGGAGGTGTGCACACTGAACTGTTAGAATGATTGTGTCCACATGGAGGTGTGCACACTGAACTGTTAAAATGACTGTGCCCACATGGAGGTGTGCACACTGAACTCTTAGAATGAGTGTGTCCTCATGGAGGGGTGCACACTGAACTGTTAGAATGATTGTGTCCACATGCAGGTGTGAACACTGAACTGTTAGAATGAGTGTGTCCTTGTGGAGGTGTGCACACTAAACTGTTAGAATGATTATGTCCACATGGAGGTGTGCACACGGAAATGTTAGAATGAGTGTGTACCTGTGGAGGTGTGCACACTGAACTGTTAGAATGAGTGTGTCCACATAGAGGTGTGCACACTGAACTGTTAGAATGAGTGTGTCCACATGGAGGTGTGCACACTGAACTGTTAGAATGAGTGTGTCCATATGGAGGTGTGCACACTGGACTGTTAGAATGAGTGTGTATACATGGAGGTGTGTACACTGAACTGTTAGAATGAGTGTGTCCACATGGAGGTGTGCACACTGAACTGTTAGAATGAGTGTGCCCACATGGAGGTGTGCACACTGAACTGTTAGAATGACTGTGTCCACATGGAGTTGTGCACACTGAACTGTTAAAATGTGTCTACATGGTGGTGTGCACACTGAACTGTTAGAATGAGTGTGTCCCTGTGGAGGTGTGCACACTGAACTGTTAGAATGAGTGTGCCCACATGGAGGTGTGCACACTGAATTGTTAGATTGAGTGGGTCCACATGGAGGTGTGCACCCTGAACTGTTAGAATGAGTGTGTCCCTGTGGAGGTGTGCACACTAAAATGTTAGAATGAGTGTGTCCACATGGATTTGTGCACACTGTAGTGTTAGAATTTGTCCACATGGAGGTGTGCACACTGAACTGTTAGAATGAGTGTGTCCCTGTGGAGGTTTGCACACTGAAATGTTAGAATGAGTGTGTCCACATGGAGGTGTGCACACTGAACTGTTAGAATGAGTGTGTCCACATGGAGGTGTGCACATTGAACTGTTAGAATGATTGTGCCCACATGGAGGTGTGCACACTTAACTGTTAGAATGACTGTGCCCACATGGAGGTGTGCACACTGAACTGTTAGAATGAGTGTGTCCACATGGAGGTGTGCACACTGAACTGTAAGAATGAGTGTGTCCACATGGAGGTGTGCACACTGAACTGTTAGAATGAGTGTGTCCACATGGATGTGTGCACACTGAACTGTTAGAATGACTGTGTCTGCATGGAGGTGTGCACACTGAATTGTTAGAGTGATTGTGTCCCTGTGGAGGTGTGCACACTGAAATATTAGAATGAGGCTGTCTACATGGAGGTGAGCACAGTGAACTGTTAGAATGACTGTGTCTGCATGGAGGTGTGCACACTGAATTGTTAGAATGATTGTGCCCACATGGAGGTGTGCACACTGAACTGTTAGAATGAGTGTGTCCTTGTGGAGGTGTGCACACTGAACTGTTAGAATGATTATGTCCACATGGAGGTGTGCACATGGAAATGTTAGAATGAGTGTGTACCTGTGGAGGTGTGCACACTGAACTGTTAGAATGAGTGTGTCCACAAGAAGGTGAGCACACTGAACTGTTAGAATGAGTGTGTCTACTTGGAGGTGTGCACACTGAACTGTTAGAATAATTGTGCCCACATGGAGGTGTGCACAGTGAACTGTTAGAATGAGTGTGTCCCTGTGGAGGTGTTCACACTGAACTGTTAGAATGAGTGTGTCCACATGGAGGTGTGCACACTGAACTGTTAGAATGAGTGTGTCCACATGGAGGTGTGCACACTGAACTGTTAGAATGATTGTGCCCACATGGAGGTGTGCACACTGAACTGTTAGAATGAGTGTGTCCACATGGAGTTGTGCACACTGAACTGTTAGAATGAGTGTGTCCACATGGAGGTGTGCACACTTAACTGTTATAATGAGTGTGCCCACATGGAGGTGTGCACACTGAACTGTTAGAATGAGTGTGCCCACATGGAGGTGTGCACACTGAACTGTTAGAATGAGTGTGTCCACATGGAGGTGTGCACACTGAACTGTGAGAATGAGTGTGCCCACATGGAGGTGTTTACACTGAACTGTTAGAATGAGTGTGTCCACATGGAGGTGTGCACACTGAACTGTTAGAATGAGTCTTTCCATGTGGAGGTGTGCACACTGAACTGTTAGAATGATTGTGTCCACATGGAGGTGTGCACACTGAACTGTTAGAATGAGTGTTTCCATGTGGAGGTGTGCACACTGAACTGTTAGATTGATTGTGTCCACATGGAGGTGTGCACACTGAACTGTTAGAATGAGTGTTTCCATGTGGAGGTGTGCACACTGAAATGTTAGAATGAGTGTGTCCACATGGAAGTGTGCACACTGAAGTGTTAGATTTTGTCCACATGGAGTTGTGCACACTGAACTGTAAGAATGAGTGTTTCCACATGTAGGTGTGCACAATGAACTGTTAGAATGAGTGTGTCCACATGGAGGTGTGCACACTGATATTTTAGAATGAGTGTGCCCACATGGAGGTGTGCACACTGAAATGTTAGAATGAGTGTGTCCTCATGGAGGTGTGCACACTGAACTGTTAGAATGAGTGTGTCCACATGGAGGTGTGCACACTGAACTGTTAGAATGAGTGTGTCAACATGGAGGTGTGCACACTGAACTGTTAGAATGAGTGTGCCCACATGGAGGTGTGCACACTGAACTGTTAGAATGAGTGTGCCCACATGGAGGTGTGCACACTGAACTGTTAGAATGATTGTGTCCACATGGAGTTGTGCACACTGAACTGTTAGCATGAGTGTGTCCCTGTGGCGGTGTGCACACTGAACTGTTAGAATGATTGTGTCCACATGGAGGTGTGCACACTGAACTGTTAGAATGAGTGTTTCCATGTGGAGGTGTGCACACTGAACTGTTAGAATGATTGTGTCCACATGGAGGTGTGCACACTGAAATGTTAGAATGAGTGTGTCCACATGGAGGTGTGCACACTGAAGTGTTAGAATTTGTCCACATGGAGGTGTGCACACAGAACTGTTAGAATGAGTTTGTCCACATGGAGGTGTGCACACTGAACTGTTAGAATGACTGTGTCTGCATGGAGGTGTGCACACTGAACTGTTAGAATGAGTGTGCCCACATGGAGGTGTGCACACTGAACTGTTAGAATGAGGCTGTCTCCATGGAGGTGAGCACACTGAACTGTTAGAATGACTGTGTCTGCAAGGAGGTGTGCACACTGAACTGTTAGAATGAGTGTGCCCCCATGGAGGTGTGCACACTGAACTGTTAGAATGAGTGTGCCCACATGGAGGTGTGCACACTGAACTGTTAGAATGATTGTGTCCACATGCAGGTGTGCACAGTGAACTGTTAGAATGAGTGTGTATACATGGAGGTGTGTACACTGAACTGTTAGAATGATTGTGTCCACATAGAGGTGTGCACACTGAACTGTTAAAATGACTGTGACCACATGGAGGTGTCCACACTGAACTGTTAGAATCAGTGTGTCCTCATGGAGGTGTGCACAATGAACTGTTAGAATGAGTGTGTCCTCATGGAGGTGTGCACACTGAACTGTTAGAATTATTGTGTCCACATGCAGGTGTGCACACTTAACTGTTAGAATGAGTGTGTCCTTGTGGAGGTGTGCACACTGAACTGTTAGAATGATTATGTCCACATGGAGCTGTGCACACTGAAATGTTAGAATGAGTGTGTACCTGTGGAGGTGTGCACACTGAACTGTTAGAATGAGTGTGTCCACATGGAGGTGTGCACACTGAACTGTTAGAATGAGTGTGTCCATATGGAGGTGTGCACACTGGACTGTTAGAATGAGTGTGTATACATGGAGGTGTGTACACTGAACTGTTAGAATGACTGTGTCTGCATGGAGGTGTGCACACTGAATTGTTAGAATGATTGTGTCCCTGTGGAGGTTTCACACTGAAGTGTTAGAATGAGTGTGTCTACATGGAGGTGAGCACACTGAACTGTTAGAATGAGTGTGTCCACATGGAGGTGTGCACACTTAACTGTTATAATGAGTGTGTCCACATGCAGGTGTGCACACTGAACTGTTAGAATGAGTGTGTCCTTGTGGAGGTGTTCACACTGAACTGTTAGAATGATTATGTCCACATGGATGTGTGCACACTGAAATGTTAGAATGAGTGTGTGCCTGCGGAGGTGTGCACACTGAACTGTTAGAATGAGTGTGTCCATGTGGAGGTGTGCACACTGAAACGTTAGAATGAGTGTGTCCACATGGAGTTGTGCACACCGAAGTGTTAGTATTTGTCAACATGGAGGTGTGCACACTGAACTGTAAGAATGAGTGTGTCCACATGGAGGTGTGCACACTGAACTGTTAGAATGAGTGTGCCCACATGAAGGTGTGCACACTGAACTGTTAGAATGAGTGTGTCCTCATGGAAGTGTGCACACTGAACTAACTGAACTGTTAGAATGATTGTGTCCACATGCAGGTGTGCACACTGAACTGTTAGAATGAGTGTGTTCACATGGAGTTGTGCACACTGAACTGTTAGAATGACAGTGTCCACATGGAGATGTGCACACTGAACTGTTAGAATGAGTGTGTCCATATGGAGGTGTACACTCTGAACTGTTAGAATGAGTGTGTCCCTGTGGAGGTGTGCACACTGAAATGTTAGGAGTGTGTCCACATGGAGTTGTGCACACCGAAGTGTTAGAATTTGTCCACATGGAGGTGTGCACACTGAACTGTTAGAATGAGTGTGCCCACATGGAGGTGTGCACACTGAACTGTTAGAATGAGTGTGTCCTTGTGGAGGGGTGCACACTGACCTGTTAGAATGATTATGTCCACATGGAGGTGTGCACACTGAACTGTTAGAATGACTGTGTCCTTGTGGAGGGGTGCACACTGAACTGTTAGAATGATTATGTCCACATGGAGGTGTGCACACTGAAATGTTAGAATGAGTGTGTCCCTGTGGAGGTGTGCACACTGAACTGTAAGAATGAGTGTGTCCACATGGAGGTGTGCACACTGAACTGTTAGAATGAGTGTGCCCACATGGATGTGTGCACACTGAACTGTTAGAATGACTGTGTCCACATGGAGTTGTGCACCCTGAACTGTTAAAATGTGTCTACATGGAGGTGTGCACACTGAAATGTGAGAATGAGTGTGTCCACATGGAGGTGTGCACACTGAACTGTTAGAATGTGTGTGCCCACATGGAGGTGTGCACACTGAACTGTTAGATTGAGTGGGTCCACATGGAGGTGTGCACACTGAACTGTTAGAATGAGTGTGTCCCTGTGGAGGTGTGCACACTGAAATGTTAGAATGAGTGTGTCCACATGGAGGTGTGCACACTGTAGTGTTAGTATTTGTCCAAATGGAGGTGTTCACACTGAACTGTTAGAATGAGTGTGTCCACATGGAGGTGTGCACACTGAACTGTTAGAATGAGTGTGTCCACATGGAGGTGTGCACACTGAACTGTTAGAAGGAGTGTGTCCACATGGAGGTGTGCACACTGAACTGTTAGAATGAGTGAGCCCACATGGATTTGTGCACACTGAACTGTTAGAATGAGTGTGTCCACATGGAGGTGTGCACACTGAACTGTTAGAATGAGTGTGTCCCTGTGGAGGTGTGCACACTGAAATGTTAGAATGAGTGTATCCACATGGAGGTGTGCACACTGAAGTATTAGAATTTGTCCACATGGAGGTGTGCACACTGAACTGTTATAATGAGTGTGTCCACAAGGAGGTGTGCACACTGAACTGTTAAAATGAGTGTGTCCACATGGAGGTGTGCACACTGAACTGTTAGAATGAGTGTGCCCCCATGGAGGTATGCACACTGAACTGTTAGAATGAGTGTGCCCACTTGGAGGTGTTCACACTGAACTGTTAGAATGAGTGTGCCCACATGGAGGTGTGCACACTTAACTGTTAGAATGAGTGTGCCCACATGGAAGTGTGCAACCTGAACTGTTAGAATGAGTGTGCCCACATGGAGGTGTGCACACTGAACTGTTAGAATGAGTGTGCCCACTTGGAGGTGTTCACACTGAACTGTTAGAATGAGTGTGCCCACATGGAGGTGTGCACACTGAAGTGTTAGAATGAGTGTGCCCACATGGAAGTGTGCAAACTGAACTGTTAGAATGAGTGTGCCCACATGGAGGTGGGCAAACTGAACTGTTAGAATGAGTGTGCAGACATGGAGGTGTGCACACTGAACTGTTAGACTGAGTGTGCCCACATGGAGTTGTGCACACTGAACTGTTAGAATGAGTGTGTCCACATGGAGGTGTGCACACTGAACTGTTAGAATGAGTGTGTCCCTGTGGAGGTGTGGACACTAAAATGTTAGAAGGAGTGTGTCCACATGGAGTTGTGCACACCAAAGTGTTAGAATTTGTCCACATGGAGGTGTGCACACTGAACTGTTAGAATGAGTGTGTCCACATGGAGGTGTGCACACTGAACTGTTAGAATGAGTATGTCCACAAGGAGGTGTTCACACTGAACTGTTATAATGAGTGTGCCCACATGTAGGTGTGCACACTGAACTGTTAGAATGACTCTGTCCACATGGAGGTGTGCACACTGAACTATTAGAATGAGTGTGAACACATGGAGTTGTGCACACTGAACTGTTAGAATGAGTGTGTCCACATGGAGGTGTGCACACTGAACTGTTAGAATGAGTGTGCCACATGGAGGTGTGCACACTTAACTGTTAGAATGAGTGTGTCCCTGTGGAGGTGTGCACACTGAACTGTTACAATGATTATGTCCATATGGAGGTGTGCACACTGAAATGTTAGAATGAGTGTGTACCTGTGGAGGTGTGCACACTGAACTGTTAGAATGAGTGTGTCCACATGGAGGTGTGCACATTGAATTGTTAGTATGAGTGTGTCCACATGGAGGTGTGCACAGTGAACTGTTAGAATGAGTTTGTCCATATGGAGGTGTGCACTCTGAACTGTTAGAATGACTGTGTCCACATGGAGGTGTGCACACTTAACTGTTAGAATGATTGTGTCCACATGCAGGTGTGCACACTGAACTGTTAGAATGAGTGTGTCCCTGTGGAGGTGTGCACACTGAACTGTTACAATGATTATGTCCACATGGAGGTGTGCACACTGAACTCTTAGAATGAGTGTGTCCCTGTGGAGGTGTGCACACTGAACTGTTAGAATGAGTGTGCCCACATGGAGGTGTGCACACTTAACTGTTAGAATGAGTGTGCCCACATGGAAGTGTGCAAACTGAACTGTTAGAATGAGTGTGCCCACATGGAGGTGTGCACACTGAACTGTTAGAATGAGTGTGCCCACTTGGAGGTGTTCACACTGAACTGTTAGAATGAGTGTGCCCACATGGAGGTGTGCACACTGAACTTTTAGAATGAGTGTGCCCACATGGAAGTGTGCAAACTGAACTGTTAGAATGAGTGTGCCCACATGGAGGTGGGCAAACTGAACTGTTAGAATGAGTGTGCAGACATGGAGGTGTGCACACTGAACTGTTAGACTGAGTGTGCCCACATGGAGGTGTGCACACTGAACTGTTAGAATGAGTGTGTCCACATGGAGGTGTGCACACTGAACTGTTAGAATGAGTGTGTCCCTGTGGAGGTGTGGACACTAAAATGTTAGAAGGAGTGTGTCCACATGGAGTTGTGCACACCAAAGTGTTAGAATTTGTCCACATGGAGGTGTGCACACTGAACTGTTAGAATGAGTGTGTCCACATGGAGGTGTGCACATTGAACTGTTAGAATGAGTATGTCCACAAGGAGGTGTTCACACTGAACTGTTATAATGAGTGTGCCCACATGTAGGTGTGCACACTGAACTGTTAGAATGACTCTGTCCACATGGAGGTGTGCACACTGAACTGTTAGAATGAGTGTGAACACATGGAGTTGTGCACACTGAACTGTTAGAATGAGTGTGTCCACATGGAGGTGTGCACACTGAACTCTTAGAATGAGTGTGCCACATGGAGGTGTGCACACTTAACTGTTAGAATGAGTGTGTCCCTGTGGAGGTGTGCACACTGAACTGTTACAATGATTATGTCCATATGGAGGTGTGCACACTGAAATGTTAGAATGAGTGTGTACCTGTGGAGGTGTGCACACTGAAATGTTAGAATGAGTGTGTCCACATGGAGGTGTGCACACCGAAGTGTTAGTATTTGTCAACATGGAGGTGTGCACACTGAACTGTTAGAATGAGTGTGTCCACATGGAGGTGTGCACACTGAACTGTTAGAATGAGTGTGTCCACATGGAGGTGTGCACACTGAACTGTTAGAATGAGTGTGTCCTCATGGAGGTGTGCACACTGAACTGTTAGAATGATTGTGTCCACATGCAGGTGTGCACACTGAACTGTTAGAATGAGTGTGTCCTTGTGGAGGTGTTCACACTGAACTGTTAGAATGATTATGTCCACATGGAGGTGTGCACACTGAAATGTTAGAATGATTGTGTCCCTGTGGAAGTGTGCACACTGAACTGTTACAATGATTATGTCCACATGGATGTGTGCACACTGAACTGTTAGAATGAGTGTTTCCATGTGGAGGTGTGCACACTGAAATGTTAGAATGAGTGTGTCCACTTGTAAGTGTGCACACTGAACTGTTATAATGAGTGTGCCCACATTGAGGTGTGCACACTGAACTGTTAGAATGAGTGTACCCCCATGGAGGTGTGCACACTGAACTGTTAGAATGAGTGTGAACACATGGAGTTGTGCACACTGAACTGTTAGAATGAGTGTGTCCACATGGAGGTGTGCACACTGAACTCTTAGAATGAGTGTGCCACATGGAGGTGTGCACACTTAACTGTTAGAATGAGTGTGTCCCTGTGGAGGTGTGCACACTGAACTGTTACAATGATTATGTCCATATGGAGGTGTGCACACTGAAATGTTAGAATGAGTGTGTACCTGTGGAGGTGTGCACACTGAAATGTTAGAATGAGTGTGTCCACATGGAGGTGTGCACACCGAAGTGTTAGTATTTGTCAACATGGAGGTGTGCACACTGAACTGTTAGAATGAGTGTGTCCACATGGAGGTGTGCACACTGAACTGTTAGAATGAGTGTGCCCACATGGAGGTGTGCACACTGAACTGTTAGAATGAGTGTGTCCTCATGGAGGTGTGCACACTGAACTGTTAGAATGATTGTGTCCACATGCAGGTGTGCACACTGAACTGTTAGAATGAGTGTGTCCTTGTGGAGGTGTTCACACTGAACTGTTAGAATGATTATGTCCACATGGAGGTGTGCACACTGAAATGTTAGAATGATTGTGTCCCTGTGGAAGTGTGCACACTGAACTGTTACAATGATTATGTCCACATGGATGTGTGCACACTGAACTGTTAGAATGAGTGTTTCCATGTGGAGGTGTGCACACTGAAATGTTAGAATGAGTGTGTCCACTTGTAAGTGTGCACACTGAACTGTTAGAATGAGTGTGCCCACATGGAGGTGTGCACACTTAACTGTTAGAATGAGTGTGCCCACATGGAAGTGTGCAAACTGAACTGTTAGAATGAGTGTGCCCACATGGAGGTGTGCACACTGAACTGTTAGAATGAGTGTGCCCACTTGGAGGTGTTCACACTGAACTGTTAGAATGAGTGTGCCCACATGGAGGTGTGCACACTGAACTTTTAGAATGAGTGTGCCCACATGGAAGTGTGCAAACTGAACTGTTAGAATGAGTGTGCCCACATGGAGGTGGGCAAACTGAACTGTTAGAATGAGTGTGCAGACATGGAGGTGTGCACACTGAACTGTTAGACTGAGTGTGCCCACATGGAGGTGTGCACACTGAACTGTTAGAATGAGTGTGTCCACATGGAGGTGTGCACACTGAACTGTTAGAATGAGTGTGTCCCTGTGGAGGTGTGGACACTAAAATGTTAGAAGGAGTGTGTCCACATGGAGTTGTGCACACCAAAGTGTTAGAATTTGTCCACATGGAGGTGTGCACACTGAACTGTTAGAATGAGTGTGTCCACATGGAGGTGTGCACATTGAACTGTTAGAATGAGTATGTCCACAAGGAGGTGTTCACACTGAACTGTTATAATGAGTGTGCCCACATGTAGGTGTGCACACTGAACTGTTAGAATGACTCTGTCCACATGGAGGTGTGCACACTGAACTGTTAGAATGAGTGTGAACACATGGAGTTGTGCACACTGAACTGTTAGAATGAGTGTGTCCACATGGAGGTGTGCACACTGAACTCTTAGAATGAGTGTGCCACATGGAGGTGTGCACACTTAACTGTTAGAATGAGTGTGTCCCTGTGGAGGTGTGCACACTGAACTGTTACAATGATTATGTCCATATGGAGGTGTGCACACTGAAATGTTAGAATGAGTGTGTACCTGTGGAGGTGTGCACACTGAAATGTTAGAATGAGTGTGTCCACATGGAGGTGTGCACACCGAAGTGTTAGTATTTGTCAACATGGAGGTGTGCACACTGAACTGTTAGAATGAGTGTGTCCACATGGAGGTGTGCACACTGAACTGTTAGAATGAGTGTGTCCACATGGAGGTGTGCACACTGAACTGTTAGAATGAGTGTGTCCTCATGGAGGTGTGCACACTGAACTGTTAGAATGATTGTGTCCACATGCAGGTGTGCACACTGAACTGTTAGAATGAGTGTGTCCTTGTGGAGGTGTTCACACTGAACTGTTAGAATGATTATGTCCACATGGAGGTGTGCACACTGAAATGTTAGAATGATTGTGTCCCTGTGGAAGTGTGCACACTGAACTGTTACAATGATTATGTCCACATGGATGTGTGCACACTGAACTGTTAGAATGAGTGTTTCCATGTGGAGGTGTGCACACTGAAATGTTAGAATGAGTGTGTCCACTTGTAAGTGTGCACACTGAACTGTTATAATGAGTGTGCCCACATTGAGGTGTGCACACTGAACTGTTAGAATGAGTGTACCCCCATGGAGGTGTGCACACTGAACTGTTAGAATGAGTGTGAACACATGGAGTTGTGCACACTGAACTGTTAGAATGAGTGTGTCCACATGGAGGTGTGCACACTGAACTCTTAGAATGAGTGTGCCACATGGAGGTGTGCACACTTAACTGTTAGAATGAGTGTGTCCCTGTGGAGGTGTGCACACTGAACTGTTACAATGATTATGTCCATATGGAGGTGTGCACACTGAAATGTTAGAATGAGTGTGTACCTGTGGAGGTGTGCACACTGAAATGTTAGAATGAGTGTGTCCACATGGAGGTGTGCACACCGAAGTGTTAGTATTTGTCAACATGGAGGTGTGCACACTGAACTGTTAGAATGAGTGTGTCCACATGGAGGTGTGCACACTGAACTGTTAGAATGAGTGTGTCCACATGGAGGTGTGCACACTGAACTGTTAGAATGAGTGTGTCCTCATGGAGGTGTGCACACTGAACTGTTAGAATGATTGTGTCCACATGCAGGTGTGCACACTGAACTGTTAGAATGAGTGTGTCCTTGTGGAGGTGTTCACACTGAACTGTTAGAATGATTATGTCCACATGGAGGTGTGCACACTGAAATGTTAGAATGATTGTGTCCCTGTGGAAGTGTGCACACTGAACTGTTACAATGATTATGTCCACATGGATGTGTGCACACTGAACTGTTAGAATGAGTGTTTCCATGTGGAGGTGTGCACACTGAAATGTTAGAATGAGTGTGTCCACTTGTAAGTGTGCACACTGAACTGTTATAATGAGTGTGCCCACATTGAGGTGTGCACACTGAACTGTTAGAATGAGTGTACCCCCATGGAGGTGTGCACACTGAACTGTTAGAATGAGTGTGAACACATGGAGTTGTGCACACTGAACTGTTAGAATGAGTGTGTCCACATGGAGGTGTGCACACTGAACTCTTAGAATGAGTGTGCCACATGGAGGTGTGCACACTTAACTGTTAGAATGAGTGTGTCCCTGTGGAGGTGTGCACACTGAACTGTTACAATGATTATGTCCATATGGAGGTGTGCACACTGAAATGTTAGAATGAGTGTGTACCTGTGGAGGTGTGCACACTGAAATGTTAGAATGAGTGTGTCCACATGGAGGTGTGCACACCGAAGTGTTAGTATTTGTCAACATGGAGGTGTGCACACTGAACTGTTAGAATGAGTGTGTCCACATGGAGGTGTGCACACTGAACTGTTAGAATGAGTGTGCCCACATGGAGGTGTGCACACTGAACCGTTAGAATGAGTGTGTCCTCATGGAGGTGTGCACACTGAACTGTTAGAATGATTGTGTCCACATGCAGGTGTGCACACTGAACTGTTAGAATGAGTGTGTCCTTGTGGAGGTGTTCACACTGAACTGTTAGAATGATTATGTCCACATGGAGGTGTGCACACTGAAATGTTAGAATGATTGTGTCCCTGTGGAAGTGTGCACACTGAACTGTTACAATGATTATGTCCACATGGATGTGTGCACACTGAACTGTTAGAATGAGTGTTTCCATGTGGAGGTGTGCACACTGAAATGTTAGAATGAGTGTGTCCACTTGTAAGTGTGCACACTGAACTGTTAGAATGAGTGTGCCCACATGGAGGTGTGCACACTTAACTGTTAGAATGAGTGTGCCCACATGGAAGTGTGCAAACTGAACTGTTAGAATGAGTGTGCCCACATGGAGGTGTGCACACTGAACTGTTAGAATGAGTGTGCCCACTTGGAGGTGTTCACACTGAACTGTTAGAATGAGTGTGCCCACATGGAGGTGTGCACACTGAACTTTTAGAATGAGTGTGCCCACATGGAAGTGTGCAAACTGAACTGTTAGAATGAGTGTGCCCACATGGAGGTGGGCAAACTGAACTGTTAGAATGAGTGTGCAGACATGGAGGTGTGCACACTGAACTGTTAGACTGAGTGTGCCCACATGGAGGTGTGCACACTGAACTGTTAGAATGAGTGTGTCCACATGGAGGTGTGCACACTGAACTGTTAGAATGAGTGTGTCCCTGTGGAGGTGTGGACACTAAAATGTTAGAAGGAGTGTGTCCACATGGAGTTGTGCACACCAAAGTGTTAGAATTTGTCCACATGGAGGTGTGCACACTGAACTGTTAGAATGAGTGTGTCCACATGGAGGTGTGCACATTGAACTGTTAGAATGAGTATGTCCACAAGGAGGTGTTCACACTGAACTGTTATAATGAGTGTGCCCACATGTAGGTGTGCACACTGAACTGTTAGAATGACTCTGTCCACATGGAGGTGTGCACACTGAACTGTTAGAATGAGTGTGAACACATGGAGTTGTGCACACTGAACTGTTAGAATGAGTGTGTCCACATGGAGGTGTGCACACTGAACTCTTAGAATGAGTGTGCCACATGGAGGTGTGCACACTTAACTGTTAGAATGAGTGTGTCCCTGTGGAGGTGTGCACACTGAACTGTTACAATGATTATGTCCATATGGAGGTGTGCACACTGAAATGTTAGAATGAGTGTGTACCTGTGGAGGTGTGCACACTGAAATGTTAGAATGAGTGTGTCCACATGGAGGTGTGCACACCGAAGTGTTAGTATTTGTCAACATGGAGGTGTGCACACTGAACTGTTAGAATGAGTGTGTCCACATGGAGGTGTGCACACTGAACTGTTAGAATGAGTGTGTCCACATGGAGGTGTGCACACTGAACTGTTAGAATGAGTGTGTCCTCATGGAGGTGTGCACACTGAACTGTTAGAATGATTGTGTCCACATGCAGGTGTGCACACTGAACTGTTAGAATGAGTGTGTCCTTGTGGAGGTGTTCACACTGAACTGTTAGAATGATTATGTCCACATGGAGGTGTGCACACTGAAATGTTAGAATGATTGTGTCCCTGTGGAAGTGTGCACACTGAACTGTTACAATGATTATGTCCACATGGATGTGTGCACACTGAACTGTTAGAATGAGTGTTTCCATGTGGAGGTGTGCACACTGAAATGTTAGAATGAGTGTGTCCACTTGTAAGTGTGCACACTGAACTGTTATAATGAGTGTGCCCACATTGAGGTGTGCACACTGAACTGTTAGAATGAGTGTACCCCCATGGAGGTGTGCACACTGAACTGTTAGAATGAGTGTGAACACATGGAGTTGTGCACACTGAACTGTTAGAATGAGTGTGTCCACATGGAGGTGTGCACACTGAACTCTTAGAATGAGTGTGCCACATGGAGGTGTGCACACTTAACTGTTAGAATGAGTGTGTCCCTGTGGAGGTGTGCACACTGAACTGTTACAATGATTATGTCCATATGGAGGTGTGCACACTGAAATGTTAGAATGAGTGTGTACCTGTGGAGGTGTGCACACTGAAATGTTAGAATGAGTGTGTCCACATGGAGGTGTGCACACCGAAGTGTTAGTATTTGTCAACATGGAGGTGTGCACACTGAACTGTTAGAATGAGTGTGTCCACATGGAGGTGTGCACACTGAACTGTTAGAATGAGTGTGCCCACATGGAGGTGTGCACACTGAACTGTTAGAATGAGTGTGTCCTCATGGAGGTGTGCACACTGAACTGTTAGAATGATTGTGTCCACATGCAGGTGTGCACACTGAACTGTTAGAATGAGTGTGTCCTTGTGGAGGTGTTCACACTGAACTGTTAGAATGATTATGTCCACATGGAGGTGTGCACACTGAAATGTTAGAATGATTGTGTCCCTGTGGAAGTGTGCACACTGAACTGTTACAATGATTATGTCCACATGGATGTGTGCACACTGAACTGTTAGAATGAGTGTTTCCATGTGGAGGTGTGCACACTGAAATGTTAGAATGAGTGTGTCCACTTGTAAGTGTGCACACTGAACTGTTATAATGAGTGTGCCCACATTGAGGTGTGCACACTGAACTGTTAGAATGAGTGTACCCCCATGGAGGTGTGCACACTGAAATGTTAGAATGAGTGTGTCCACATGGAGGTGTAAAAACTGAACTGTTAGAAATAGCGTGCCCCCATGGAGGTGTGCACACTGAACTGTTAGAATGAGTGTGTCCACATTGAGGTGTGCACACTGAACTTTTAGAATGAGTGTGTCCACATGGAGGTGTGCACACTGAACTATTAGAATGAGTGTGTCCCTGCGGATGTGTGCACACTGAAATGTTAGAATGAGTGTGTCCACATGGAGGTGTGCACACCGAAGTGTTAGAATTTGTCCACATGGAGGTGTGCACACAGAAATGTTAGAATGAGTGTGTCCCTGTGGAGGTGTGCACACTGAACTGTTAGAATGAGTGTATCCACATGGAGGTGTGCACACTGAACTGTTAGAATGAGTGTGTCCACATTGAGGTGTGCACACTGAACTGTTAGAATGAGTGTGTCCACATGGAGGTGTGCACACTTAACTGTTAGAATAAGTGTGTCCACATGGAGGTGTGCACACTGAACTGTTATAATGAGTGTGCATACATGGAGGTGTGCACACAACAGTTAGAATGAGTGTGCCCACATGGAGGTGTGCACACAGAACTGTTAGAATGAGTGTGCCGATATGGAAGTGTGCACACTGAACTGTTAGAATGAGTGTGCCCACATGGAGGTGTGCACACTGAACAGTTACTATGAGTGTGTCCACATGGAGGTGTGCACACTGAAATGTTAGAATGAGTGTGTCCACATGGAGATGTGCACACTGAACTGTAATAATGAGTGTGCCCACATGGAGGTGTGCACACTGAACTGTTAGAATGAGTGTGCCCACATGGAGGTGTGCACACTGAACTGTTAGAATGAATGTGTCCACATGGAGGTGTGCACACTGAACTGTTAGAATGAGTGTGCCCACATGGAGGAGTGCATACTGAACTGTTAGAATGAGTGTGTCCACATGGAGGTGTGCACACTGAACTGTTAGAATGAGTGTGTCCTTGTGGAGGTGTGCACACTGAAATGTTAGAATGAGTGTGTCCACATGGAGGTGTGCACACTGTAGTGTTAGAGTTTGTCCACATGGAGGTGTGCACAATGAACTGTTAGAATGAGTGTGTCCCTGTGGAGGTGTGCACACTGAAATGTTAGAATGAGTGTGTCCACATGGAGGTGTGCACACTGAAATGTTGGAATGACTGTGTCCACATGGAGTTGTGCACACTGAACTGTTAAAATGTGTCCACATGGAGGTGTGCACACTGAACTGTTAGAATGAGTGTGTCCACATGGAGGTGTGCACACTGAACTGTTAGAATGAGTGTGCCCACATGGAGGTGTGCACACTGAACTGTTAGAATGAGTGTGTCCCTGTGGAGGTGTGCACACTGAAATGTTAGAATGAGTGTGTCCAAATGAAGGTGTGCACACTGTAGTGTTAGAATTTGTCCACATGGAAGTGTGCACACTGAACTGTTAGAATGAGTGTGTCCACATGGAGGTGTGCACACTGAACTGTTAGAATGAGTGTGTCCACATGGAGGTGTGCACACTGAACTTTTAAAATGAGTGTGTCCACATGGAGGTGTGCACACTGAACTGTTAGAATGAGTGTGCCCACATGGAGGTGTGAACCCTGAACTGTTAGAATGACTGTGCCCACATGCAGGTGTGCACACTGAACTGTTAGAATGAGTGTGTCCACATGGAGGTGTGCACACTGAACTGTTAGAATGAGTGTGTCCACATGGAGGTGTGCACACTGAAATGTTAGAATGAGTATATCCCTGTGGAGGTGTGCACACTGAACTGTTAGAATGAGTGTGTCCACATGGAGGTGTGCACACTGAACTGTTAGAATGAGTTTGTCCACATGGAGGTGTGCACACTGAACTGTTAGAATGAGTGTGCCCACATGGAGGTGTGCACACTGAACTGTTTGAATGACTGTGTCCACATGGAGTTGTGCACACTGAACTGTTAAAATGTGTCCACATGGAGGTGTGCACACTGAACTGTTAGAATGAGTGTGCCACATGGAGGTTGGACACTTAACTGTTAGAATGATTGTGTCCACATGCAGGTGTGCACACTGAACTGTTAGAATGAGTGTGTCCCTGTGGAGGTGTGCACACTGAAATGTTTGAATGAGTGTGTCCACATGGAGGTGTGCACACCGAAGTGTTAGAATTTGTCAACATGGAGGTGTGCACACTGAACTGTTAGAATGAGTGTGTCCACATGGAGGTGTGCACACTGAACTGTTAGAATGAGTGTGTCCACATGGAGGTGTGCACACTGAACTGTTAGAATGAGTGTGCCCACATGGAGGTGTGCACACTGAACTGTTTGAATGACTGTGTCCACATGGAGTTGTGCACACTGAACTGTTAAAATGTGTCCACATGGAGGTGTGCACACTGAACTGTTAGAATGATTATGTCCACATGGAGGTGTGCAAACTGAAATGTTAGAATGAGTGTGTACCTGTGGAGGTGTGCACACTGAACTGTTAGAATGAGTGTGTCCACATGGAGGTGTGCACACTGAATTGTTAGAATGAGTGTGTCCACATGGAGGTGTGCACAGTGAACTGTTAGAATGAGTGTGTCCATATGGAGGTGTGGACACTGAACTGTTAGAATGACTGTGTCCACATGGATGTGTGCACACTGAACTGTTAGAATGAGTGTGAACACATGGAGTTGTGCACACTGTACTGTTAGAATGAGTGTGTCCACATGGAGGTGTGCACACTGAACTGTTAGAATGATTGTGTCCACATGCAGGTGTGCACACTGAACTGTTAGAATGAGTGTGTCCCTGTGGAGGTGTGCACACTGAACTGTTACAATGATTATGTCCACATGGAGGTGTGCACACTGAACTCTTAGAATGAGTGTGTCCCTGTGGAAGTGTGCACACTGAACTGTTACAATGATTATGTCCACATGGAGGTGTGCACACTGAACTGTTAGAATGAGTGTGTCCACATGGAGGTGTGCACACTGAACTGTTAGAATGATTGTGTCCCTGTGGAAGTGTGCACACTGAACTGTTACAATGATTATGTCCACATGGAGGTGTGCACACTGAACTGTTAGAATGAGTGTGCCACATGGAGGTGTGCACACTTAACTGTTAGAATGATTGTGTCCACATGCAGGTGTGCACACTGAACTGTTAGAATGAGTGTGTCCCTGTGGAGGTGTGCACACTGAACTGTTACAATGATTATGTCCACATGGAGGTGTGCACACTGAACTGTTAGAATGAGTGTGTCCCTGTGGAGGTGTGCACACTGAAATGTTAGAATGAGTGTGTCCACATGGAGGTGTGCACACTGTAGTGTTAGAATTTGTCCAAATGGAGGTGTTCACACTGAACTGTTAGAATGAGTGTGTCCACATGGAGGTGTGCACACTGAACTGTTAGAATGAGTGTGTCCACATGGAGGTGTGCACACTGAACTGTTAGAATGAGTGTGTCCACATGGAGTTGTGCACACTGAACTGTTAGAATGATTGTGTCCACATGTAGGTGTGCACACTGAACTGTTAGAATGAGTGTGTCCACATGGAGGTGTGCACACTGAACTGTTAGAATGAGTGTGTCCACATGGAGGTGTGCACACTGAACTGTTAGAATGAGTGTGTCCACATGGAGGTGTGCACACTGAACTGTTAGAATGAGTGAGCCCACATTGAGTTGTGCACACTGAACTGTTAGAATGACTGTGCCCACATGGAGGTGTGCACACTGAACTGTTAGAATGAGTGTGTCCACATGGAGGTGTGCACTCTGAACTGTTAGAATGAGTGTGTCCACTTGGAGGTGTGCACACTGAACTGTTAGAATGAGTGTGTCCACATGGAGGTGTGCACACTGAACAGTTACAATGATTATGTCCACATGGAGGGGTGCACACTGAACTGTTAGAATGAGTGTGCCCACATGGAGGTGTGCACACTGAACTGTTAGAATGATTGTGTCCACATGCAGGTGTGCACACTGAACTGTTAGAATGAGTGTTTCCATGTGGAGGTGTGCACACTGAAATGTTAGAATGAGTGTGACCACATGTAAGTGTGCACACTGAATTGTTAGAATGAGTGTACCCACATGGAGGTGTGCACAATGAACTGTTAGAATGAGTGGGTCCACATGGAGGTGTGCACACTGAACTGTTAGAATGAGTGTGTCCCTGTGGAGGTGTGCACATTGAAATGTTAGAATGAGTGTATCCACATGGAGGTGTGCACACTGAAGTGTTAGAATTTGTCCACATGGAGGTGTGCACACTGTACTGATATAATGAGTGTGCCCACATGGAGGTGTGCACACTGAACTGTTAGAATGAGTGTGTCCAAATGGAGGTGTGCACACAGAACTGTTAGAATGAGTGTGTCCACATGGAGGTGTGCACACTGAACTGTTAGAATGAGTGTGCCCCCATGGAGGTGTGCACACTGAACTGTTAGAATGAGTGTGCTCACATGGAGGTGTGCACACTGAACTGTTAGAATGAGTGTGCCCACTTGGAGGTGTTCACACTGAACTGTTAGAATGAGTGTGCCCACATGGAGGTGTGCACACTGAACTGTTAGAATGAGTGTGCCCACATGGAAGTGTGCAAACTGAACTGTTAGAATGAGTGTGCCCACATGGAGGTGGGCAAACTGAACTGTTAGAATGAGTGTGCCCACATTGAGGTGTGAACACTGAACTGTTAGACTGAGTGTGCCCACATGGAGGTGTGCACACGGAACTGTTAGAATGAGTGTGTCCACATGGAGGTGTGCACACTGAACTGTTAGAATGAGTGTGTCCCTGTGGAGGTGTGGACACTAAAATGTTAGAAGGAGTGTGTCCACATGGAGTTGTGCACACCAAAGTGTTAGAATTTGTCCACATGGAGGTGTGCACACTGAACTGTTAGAATGAGTGTGTCCACATGGAAGTGTGCACACTGAACTGTTAGAATGAGTGTGTACCTGTGGAGGTGTGCACACTGAACTGTTAGAATGAGTGTGTCCACATGGAGGTGTGCACACTGAATTGTTAGAATGAGTGTGTCCACATGGAGGTGTGCACAGTGAACTGTTAGAATGAGTGTGTCCATATGGAGGTGTGCACACTGAACTGTTAGAATGACTGTGTCCACATGGAGGTGTGCACACTGAACTGTTAGAATGAGTGTGAACACATGGAGTTGTGCACACTGTACTGTTAGAATGAGTGTGTCCACATGGAGGTGTGCACACTGAACTGTTAGAATGAGTGTGCCACATGGAGGTGTGCACACTTAACTGTTAGAATGATTGTGTCCACATGCAGGTGTGCACACTGAACTGTTAGAATGAGTGTGTCCCTGTGGAGGTGTGCACACTGAAATGTTAGAATGAGTGTGTCCACATGGAGGTGTGCACACCGAAGTGTTAGTATTTGTCAACATGGAGGTGTGCACACTGAACTGTTAGAATGAGTGTGTCCACATGGAGGTGTGCACACTGAAATTTTAGAATGAGTGTGTCCATATGGAGGTGTGCACACTGAAATGTTAGAATGAGTGTGTCCTCATGGAGGTGTGCACACTGAACTGTTAGAATGATTGTGTCCACATGCAGGTGTGCACACTGAACTGTTAGAATGAGTGTGTCCTTGTGGAGGTGTTCACACTGAACTGTTAGAATGATTATGTCCACATGGAGGTGTGCACACTGAAATGTTAGACTGAGTGTGTACCTGTGGAGGTGTGCACACTGAACTGTTAGAATGAGTGTGTCCACATGGAGGTGTGCACACTGAACTGTTAGAATGAGTGTGCCCACATGGAGGTGTGAACCCTGAACTGTTAGAATGACTGTGCCCACATGGAGGTGTGCACACTGAACTGTTAGAATGAGTGTGTCCACATGGAGGTGTGCACACTGAAATGTTAGAATGAGTATATCCCTGTGGAGGTGTGCACACTGAACTGTTAGAATGAGTGTGTCCACATGGAGGTGTGCACACTGAACTGTTACAATGAGTTTGTCCACATGGAGGTGTGCACACTGAACTGTTAGAATGAGTGTGCCCACATGGAGGTGTGCACACTGAACTGTTACAATGAGTTTGTCCACATGGAGTTGTGCACACTGAACTGTTAGAATGAGTGTGCCCACATGGAGGTGTGCACACTGAACTGTTTGAATGACTGTGTCCACATGGAGTTGTGCACACTGAACTGTTAAAATGTGTCCACATGGAGGTGTGCACACTGAACTGTTAGAATGAGTGTGCCACATGGAGGTTGGACACTTAACTGTTAGAATGATTGTGTCCACATGCAGGTGTGCACACTGAACTGTTAGAATGAGTGTGTCCCTGTGGAGGTGTGCACACTGAACTGTTACAATGATTATGTCCACATGGAGGTGTGCACACTGAACTGTTAGAATGAGTGTGTCCCTGTGGAGGTGTGCACACTGAAATGTTAGAATGAGTGTGTCCACATGGAGGTGTGCACACCGAAGTGTTAGAATTTGTCAACATGGAGGTGTGCACACTGAACTGTTAGAATGAGTGTGTCCACATGGAGGTGTGCACACTGAACTGTTAGAATGAGTGTGTCCACATAGAGGTGTGCACACTGAACTGTTAGAATGAGTGTGCCCACATGGAGGTGTGCACACTGAACTGTTTGAATGACTGTGTCCACATGGAGTTGTGCACACTGAACTGTTAAAATGTGTCCACATGGAGGTGTGCATACTGAACTGTTAGAATGATTATGTCCACATGGAGGTGTGCACACTGATGTTAGAATGAGTGTGTACCTGTGGAGGTGTGCACACTGAAATGTTAGAATGAGTGTGTCCACATGGAGGTGTGCACACTGAATTGTTAGAATGAGTGTGTCCACATGGAGGTGTGCACAGTGAACTGTTAGAATGAGTGTGTCCATATGGAGGTGTGCACACTGAACTGTTAGAATGACTGTGTCCACATGGAGGTGTGCACACTGAACTGTTAGAATGAGTGTGAACACATGGAGTTGTGCACAATGTACTGTTAGAATGAGTGTGTCCACATGGAGGTGTGCACACTGAACAGTTAGAATGATTATGTCCACATGGAGGTGTGCACACTTAACTGTTAGAATGATTGTGTCCACATGCAGGTGTGCACACTGAACTGTTAGAATGAGTGTGTACCTGTGGAGGTGTGCACACTGAACTGTTACAATGATTATGTCCACATGGAGGTGTGCACACTGAACTCTTAGAATGAGTGTGTCCCTGTGGAGGTGTGCACACTGAAATGTTACAATGAGTGTGTCCACATGGAGGTGTGAACACCGAAGTGTTAGAATTTGTCAACATGGAGGTGTGCACACTGAACTGTTAGAATGAGTGTGTCCACATGGAGGTGTGCACACTGAACTGTTAGAATGAGTGTGGCCACATGGAGGTGTGCACACTGAACTGGTAGAATGAGTGTGTCCTCATGGAGGTGTGCACACTGAACTGTTAGAATGATTGTGTCCACATGCAGGTGTGCACACTGAACTGTTAAAATGAGTGTGTCCTTGTGGAGGTGTTCACACTGAACTATTAGAATGATTATGTCCACATGGAGGTGTGCACACTGAAATGTTAGAATGAGTGTGTACCTGTGGAGGTGTGTACACTGAACTGTTAGAATGAGTGTGTCCACATGGAGGTGTGCACACTGAACTGTTAGAATGAGTGTGTCCACATGGAGGTGTGCACACTGAACTGTTAGAATGAGTGTGTCCATATGGAGGTGTGCACACTGAACTGTTAGAATGACTGTGTCCACATGGAGATGTGCACACTGAACTGTTAGAATGAATGTGTCCATACGGAGGTGTGCACACTGAACTGTTAGAATGAGTGTGTATACATGGTGGTGTGTACACTGAACTGTTAGAATGAGTGTGTCCACATGGAGGTGTGCACACTGAACTGTTAGAATGAGTGTGCCCACATGGAGCTGTGCACACTGAACTGTTAGAATGAGTGTGTCCACATGGAGGTGTGCACACTGAACTGTTAGAATGAGTGTGTCCACATGGAGGTGTGCACACTGAACTGTTATAATGAGTGTGCCCACATGGAGGTGTGCACACTGAACTGTTAAAATGACTGTGTCCACATGGAGGTGTGCACACTGAACTGTTAGAATGAGTGTGAACACATGGAGTTGTGCACACTGAACTCTTAGAATGAGTGTGTGCACATGGAGGTGTGCACACTGAACTGTTAGAATGAGTGTGCCACATGGAGTTTGCACACTTAACTGTTAGAATGATTGTGTCCACATGCAGGTGTGCACACTGAACTGTTAGAATGATAGTGTCCCTGTGGAGGTGTGCACACTGAACTGTTACAATGATTATGTCCACATGGAGGTGTGCACACAGAACTGTTAGAATGAGTGTGTCCCTGTGGAGGTGTGCACACTGAAATGTTAGAATGAGTGTGTCCACATGGAGGTGTGCACCCCGAACTGTTAGAATTTGTCAACATGCGTGTGTGCACACTGAACTGTTAGAATGAGTGTGTCCACATAAAGGTGTGCACACTGAACTGTTAGAATGAGTGTGTCCACATGGAGGTGTGCACACTGAACTGTTAGAATGAGTGTGCCCACATGGAGGTGTGCACACTGAACTGTTTGAATGACTGTGTCCACATGGAGTTGTGCACACTGAACTGTTAAAATGTGTCCACATGGAGGTGTGCACACTGAACTGTTAGAAAGATTGTGTCCACATGGAGGTGTGCACACTGAACTGTTAAAATGACTGTGCCCACATGCAGGTGTCCACACTGAACTGTTAGAATGAGTGTGTCCACATGGAGGTGTGCACACTGAACTGTTAGAATGAGTGTGTCCTCATGGAGGTGTGCACACAGAACTGTTAGAATGATTGTGTCCACATGCAGGTGTGCACACTGAACTGTTAGAATGAGTGTGTCCTTGTGGAGGTGTTCACACTGAACTGTTAGAATGATTATGTCCACATGGAGGTGTGCACACTGAAATGTTAGAATGAGTGTGTACCTGTGGAGGTGTGCACACTGAACTGTTAGAATGAGTGTGTCCACATGGAGGTGTGCACACTGAACTGTTAGAATGAGTGTGTCCACATGGAGGTGTGCACACTGAACTCTTAGAATGAGTGTGTCCATATGGAGGTGTGCACACTGAACTGTTAGAATGACTGTGTCCACATGGAGGTGTGCACACTGAACTGTTAGAATGAGTGTGTCCACATGGAGGTGTGCACACTGAACTGTTAGAATGAGTGTGCCACATGGAGGTGTGCACACTTAACTGTTAGAATGATTGTGTCCACATGCAGGTGTGCACACTGAACTGTTAGAATGAGTGTGTCCCTGTGGAGGTGTGCACACTGAAATGTTAGAAGGAGTGTGTACACATGGAGTTGTGCACACCGAAGTGTTAGAATTTGTCCACATGGAGGTGTGCACACTGAACTGTTAGAATGAGTGTGCCCACATGGAGGTGTGCACACTGAACTGTTAGAATGAGTGTGTCCTTGTGGAGGGGTGCACACTGACCTGTTAGAATGATTATGTCCACATGGAGGTGTGCACACTGAACTGTTAGAATGAGTGTGTCCTTGTGGAGGGGTGCACCCTGAACTGTTAGAATGATTATGTCCACATGGAGGTGTGCACACTGAAATGTTAGAATGAGTGTGTCCCTGTGGAGGTGTGCACACTGAAATGTTAGAATGAGTGTGTCCACATAGAGGTGTGCACACTGAACTGTTAGAATGAGTGTGTATACATGGAGGTGTGTACACTGAACTGTTAGAATGAGTGTGTCCACATGGAGGTGTGCACACTGAACTGTTAAAATGAGTGTGCCCACATGGATGTGTGCACACTGAACTGTTAGAATGACTGTGTCCACATGGAGTTGTGCACACTGAACTGTTAAAATGTGTCTACATGGAGGTGTGCACACTGAAATGTTAGAATGAGTGTGTCCACATGGAGGTGTGCACACTGAACTGTTAGAATGTGTGTGCCCACATGGAGGTGTGCACACTGAACTGTTAGATTGAGTGGGTCCACATGAAGTTGTGCACACTGAACTGTTAGAATGTGTGTGTCCCTGTGGAGGTGTGCACACTGAAATGTTAGAATGAGTGTGTCCACATGGAGGTGTGCACACTGTAGTGTTAGAATTTGTCCACATGGAGGTGTTCACACTGAACTGTTAGAATGAGTGTGTCCACATGGAGGTGTGCACACTGAACTGTTAGAATGAGTGTGTCCACATGGAGGTGTGCACACTGAACTGTTAGAATGAGTGTGTCCACATGGAGGTGTGCACACTGAACTGTTAGAATGAGTGTGTCCACATGGAGTTGTGCACACTGAACTGTTAGAATGAGTGTGTCCCTGTGGAGGTGTGCACACTGAACTGTTAGAATGAGTGTGTCCACATGGAGGTGTGCACACTGAACTGTTAGAATGTGTGTGTCCTCATGGAGGTGTGCACACTGAACTGTTAGAATGAGTGTGCCCACATGGAGTGGGCACACTGAACTGTTAGAATGAGTGTGTCCACGTGGAGGTGTGCACACTGAACTGTTAGAATGAGTGTGCCCACATGGAGGTGTGCACACTGAACTGTTAGAATGAGTGTGTTCACCGGAGGTGTCCACACTGAACTGTTAGAATGACTGTGTCCACTTGGAGGTGTGCACACTGAACTATTAGAATGTGTGTGTTCACATGGAGGTGTGCACACTGAATTGTTAGAATGAGTGTGCCCACATGGAGGTGTGCACACTGAACTGTTAGATTGAGTGTGTCCACATGGAGGTGTGCACACTGAACTGTTAGAATGAGTGTGTCCCTGTGGAGGTGTGCACACTGAAATGTTAGAATGAGTGTGTCCACATGGAGGTGTGCACACTGAACTGTTAGAATGATTGTGTCCACATGGAGGTGTGCACACTGAACTGTTAGAATGAGTGTGTGCACATGGAGGTGTGCACACTGAACTGTTAGAATGAGTGTGTCCACATGGAGGTGTGCACACTGAACTGTTAGAATGAGTGTGCCCACATGGAGGTGTGCACACTGAACTGTTAGATTGAGTGGGTCCACATGGAGGTGTGCACACTGAACTGTTAGAATGACTGTGTCCCTGTGGAGGTGTGCACACTGAAATGTTAGAATGAGTGTGTCCACATGAAGGTGTGCACACTGTAGTGTTAGAATTTGTCCACATGGAGGTGTGCACACTGAACTGTTAGAATGACTGTGCCCACATGGAGGTGTGCACACTGAACTGTTGGAATGACTGTGTCCACATGGAGTTGTGCACACTGAACTGTTAAAATGTGTCCACATGGAGGTGTGCACACTGAACTGTTAGAATGAGTGTGTCCACATGGAGGTGTGCACACTGAACTGTTAGAATGAGTGTGTCCACATGGAGGTGTGCACACTGAACTGTTAGAATGAGTGTGTATACATGGAGGTGTGCACACTGAACTGTTAGAATGAGTGTGCCCACATGGAGGTGTGCACACTGAACTGTTATAATGAGTGTGCCCACATGGAGGTGTGCACACTGAACTGTTACTATGAGTGTGTTCAACGGAGGTGTCCACACTGAACTGTTAGAATGACTGTGTCCACTTGGAGGTGTGCACACTGAACTATTAGAAAGTGTGTGTTCACATGGAGGTGTGCACACTGAACTGTTAGAATGAGTGTGCCCACATGGAGGTGTGCACACTGAACTGTTAGATTGAGTGGGTCCACATGGAGGTGTGCACACTGAACTGTTAGAATGAGTGTGTCCCTGTGGAGGTGTGCACACTGAAATGTTAGAATGAGTGTGTCCACATGGAGGTGTGCACACTGTAGTGTTACAATTTGTCAACATGGAGGTGTGCACACTGAACTGTTAGAATGAGTGTGTCCCTGTGGAGGTGTGCACACTGAAATGTTAGAATGAGTGTGTCCACATGTAGGTGTGCACACTGAACTGTTAGAATGAGTGTGTCCCTGTGGAGGTGTGCACACTGAAATGTTAGAATGAGTGTGTCCACATGGAGGTGTGCACACTGTAGTGTTACAATTTGTCAACATGGAGGTGTGCACACTGAAATGTTAGAATGAGTGTGTCCACATGTAGGTGTGCACACTGAACTGTTAGAATGAGTGTGTCCACATGGAGGTGTGCACACTGAACTTTTAGAATGAGTGTGCGCACATGGAGGTGTGCACACTGAACTGTTAGAATGAGTGTGTCCCTGTGGAGGTGTGCACACTGAAATGTTAGAATGAGTTTGTCCACATGAAGGTGTGCACACTGTAGTGTTAGAATATGACCACATGGAGGTGTGCACAGTGAACGGTTGGAATGACTGTGTACACATGGAGTTGTGCACACTGAACTGTTAAAATGTGTCCACATGGAGGTGTGCACACTGAACTGTTAGAATGAGTGTGTCCACATGGAGGTGTGCACACTGAACTGTTAGAATGAGTGTGTCCACATGGAGGTGTGCACACTGAACTTTTAGAATGAGTGTGCCCACATGGAGGTGTGCACATTGAACTCTTAGAATATGTCCACATGGAGGTGTGCACACTGAACTGTTAGAATGAGTATGTCCACATGGAGGTGTGCACACTGAACTGTTAGAATGAGTGTGTCCACATGGAGGTGTGCACACTGAACTGTTAGAATGAATGTGTCCACATGGAAGTGTTCACACTGAACTGTTAGAATGAGTGTGCCCACATGGAGGTGTGCACACTGAACTGTTAGAATGAGTGTGTCCACATATAGGTGTGCACACTGAACTGTTAGAATGAGTATATCCCTGTGGAGGTGTGCACACTGAACTGTTAGAATGAGTGTGTCCACATGGAGGTGTGCACACTGAACTGTTAGAATGAGTTTGTCCACATGGAGGTGTGCACACTGAACTGTTAGAATGAGTGTGTCCACATGGAGGTGTGCACACTGAACTGTTAGAATGAGTGTGCCCACATGGAGGTGTGCACACTGAACTGTTAGAATGAGTGTGCCCACATGGAGGTGTGCACACTGAACTGTTAGAATGAGTGTGCCCACATGGAGGTGTGCACACTGAACTGTTAGAATGAGTGTGTATACATGGAGGTGTGTACACTGAACGGTTAGAATGAGTGTATCCACATGGAGGTGTGCACACTGAACTGTTAGAATGAGTGTGCCCACAAGGAGGTGTGCACACTGTACTGTTAGAATGAGTGTGTCCTTGTGGAGCGGTGCACACTGAACTGTTAGAATGATTATGTCACCATGGAGGTGTGCACACTGAAATGTTAGAATGAGTGTGTCCCTGTGGAGGTGTGCACACTGAACTGTTAAAATGAGTGTGTCCACATGGAGGTGTGCACACTGTACTGTTAGAATGAGTGTGTCCACATGGAGGTGTGCACACTGAACTGTTAGAATAAGTGTGTCCACATGGAGGTGTGCACACTGAACTGTTAGAATAAGTGTGTCCACATGGAGGTGTGCGCACTGAACTGTTATAATGAGTGTGCCTACATGGAGGTGTGCACTCAACTGTTAGAATGAGTGAGCCCACATGGAGGTGTGCACACTGAACTGTTAGAATGAGTGAGCCCACATGGAGGTGTGCACACTGAACTGTTAGAATGAGTGTGCCGACATGGAGGTGTGCACACTGAACTGTTAGAATGAGTGTGTTCACATGGAGGTGTCCACACTGAACTGTTAGAATGACTTTGTCCACTTGGAGGTGTGCACACTGAACTATTAGAATGTGTGTGTTCACATGGAGGTGTGCACACTGAACTGTTAGAATGAGTGTGCCCACATGGAGGTGTGCACACTGAACTGTTAGATTGAGTGGGTCCACATGGAGGTGTGCACACTGAACTGTTAGAATGAGTGTGTCCCTGTGGAGGTGTGCACACTGAAATGTTAGAATGAGTGTGTCCACATGGAGCTGTGCACACTGTAGTGTTAGAATTTGTCCACACGGAGGTGTGCACACTGAACTGTTAGAATGAGTGTGTCCCTGTGGAGGTGTGCACACTGAAATGTTAGAATGAGTGTGTCCACATGGAGGTGTGCACACTGAACTGTTAGAATGACTGTGCCCACATGGAGGTGTGCACACTGAACTGTTGGAATGACTGTGTCCACATGGAGTTGTGCACACTGAACTGTTAAAATGTGTCCACATGGAGGTGTGCACACTGAACTGTTAGAATGAGTGTGCCCACATGGAGGTGTGCACACTGAACTGTTAGATTGAGTGGGTCCACATGGAGGTGTGCACACTGAACTGTTAGAATGAGTGAGTCCCTGTGGAGGTGTGCACACTGAAATGTTAGAATGAGTGTGTCCACATGAAGGTGTGCACACTGTAGTGTTAGAATTTGTCCACATGGAGGTGTGCACACAGAACTGTTAGAATGAGTGTGTCCACATGGAGGTGTGCACACTGAATTGTTAGAATGAGTGTGTCCACATGGAGGTGTGCACAGTGAACTGTTAGAATGAGTGTGTCCATATGGAGGTGTGCACACTGAACTGTTAGAATGACTGTGTCCACATGGAGGTGTGCACACTGAACTGTTAGAATGAGTGTGAACACATGGAGTTGTGCACACTGTACTGTTAGAATGAGTGTGTCCACATGGAGGTGTGCACACTGAACTGTTAGAATGAGTGTGCCACATGGAGGTGTGCACACTTAACTGTTAGAATGATTGTGTCCACATGCAGGTGTGCACACTGAACTGTTAGAATGATTGTGTCCACATGCAGGTGTGCACACTGAACTGTTAGAATGAGTGTGTCCTTGTGGAGGTGTTCACACTGAACTGTTAGAATGATTATGTCCACATGGAGGTGTGCACACTGAAATGTTAGACTGAGTGTGTACCTGTGGAGGTGTGCACACTGAACTGTTAGAATGAGTGTGTCCACATGGAGGTGTGCACACTGAACTGTTAGAATGAGTGTGCCCACATGGAGGTGTGAACCCTGAACTGTTAGAATGACTGTGCCCACATGGAGGTGTGCACACTGAACTGTTAGAATGAGTGTGTCCACATGGAGGTGTGCACACTGAAATGTTAGAATGAGTATATCCCTGTGGAGGTGTGCACACTGAACTGTTAGAATGAGTGTGTCCACATGGAGGTGTGCACACTGAACTGTTACAATGAGTTTGTCCACATGGAGGTGTGCACACTGAACTGTTAGAATGAGTGTGCCCACATGGAGGTGTGCACACTGAACTGTTACAATGAGTTTGTCCACATGGAGTTGTGCACACTGAACTGTTAGAATGAGTGTGCCCACATGGAGGTGTGCACACTGAACTGTTTGAATGACTGTGTCCACATGGAGTTGTGCACACTGAACTGTTAAAATGTGTCCACATGGAGGTGTGCACACTGAACTGTTAGAATGAGTGTGCCACATGGAGGTTGGACACTTAACTGTTAGAATGATTGTGTCCACATGCAGGTGTGCACACTGAACTGTTAGAATGAGTGTGTCCCTGTGGAGGTGTGCTCACTGAACTGTTACAATGATTATGTCCACATGGAGGTGTGCACACTGAACTGTTAGAATGAGTGTGTCCCTGTGGAGGTGTGCACACTGAAATGTTAGAATGAGTGTGTCCACATGGAGGTGTGCACACCGAAGTGTTAGAATTTGTCAACATGGAGGTGTGCACACTGAACTGTTAGAATGAGTGTGTCCACATGGAGGTGTGCACACTGAACTGTTAGAATGAGTGTGTCCACATAGAGGTGTGCACACTGAACTGTTAGAATGAGTGTGCCCACATGGAGGTGTGCACACTGAACTGTTTGAATGACTGTGTCCACATGGAGTTGTGCACACTGAACTGTTAAAATGTGTCCACATGGAGGTGTGCATACTGAACTGTTAGAATGATTATGTCCACATGGAGGTGTGCACACTGATGTTAGAATGAGTGTGTACCTGTGGAGGTGTGCACACTGAAATGTTAGAATGAGTGTGTCCACATGGAGGTGTGCACACTGAATTGTTAGAATGAGTGTGTCCACATGGAGGTGTGCACAGTGAACTGTTAGAATGAGTGTGTCCATATGGAAGTGTGCACACTGAACTGTTAGAATGACTGTGTCCACATGGAGGTGTGCACACTGAACTGTTAGAATGAGTGTGAACACATGGAGTTGTGCACAATGTACTGTTAGAATGAGTGTGTCCACATGGAGGTGTGCACACTGAACAGTTAGAATGATTATGTCCACATGGAGGTGTGCACACTTAACTGTTAGAATGATTGTGTCCACATGCAGGTGTGCACACTGAACTGTTAGAATGAGTGTGTACCTGTGGAGGTGTGCACACTGAACTGTTACAATGATTATGTCCACATGGAGGTGTGCACACTGAACTCTTAGAATGAGTGTGTCCCTGTGGAGGTGTGCACACTGAAATGTTAGAATGAGTGTGTCCACATGGAGGTGTGAACACCGAAGTGTTAGAATTTGTCAACATGGAGGTGTGCACACTGAACTGTTAGAATGAGTGTGTCCACATGGAGGTGTGCACACTGAACTGTTAGAATGAGTGTGGCCACATGGAGGTGTGCACACTGAACTGGTAGAATGAGTGTGTCCTCATGGAGGTGTGCACACTGAACTGTTAGAATGATTGTGTCCACATGCAGGTGTGCACACTGAACTGTTAAAATGAGTGTGTCCTTGTGGAGGTGTTCACACTGAACTATTAGAATGATTATGTCCACATGGAGGTGTGCACACTGAAATGTTAGAATGAGTGTGTACCTGTGGAGGTGTGTACACTGAACTGTTAGAATGAGTGTGTCCACATGGAGGTGTGCACACTGAACTGTTAGAATGAGTGTGTCCACATGGAGGTGTGCACACTGAACTGTTAGAATGAGTGTGTCCATATGGAGGTGTGCACACTGAACTGTTAGAATGACTGTGTCCACATGGAGATGTGCACACTGAACTGTTAGAATGAATGTGTCCATACGGAGGTGTGCACACTGAACTGTTAGAATGAGTGTGTATACATGGTGGTGTGTACACTGAACTGTTAGAATGAGTGTGTCCACATGGAGGTGTGCACACTGAACTGTTAGAATGAGTGTGCCCACATGGAGGTGTGCACACTGAACTGTTAGAATGAGTGTGTCCACATGGAGGTGTGCACACTGAACTGTTATAATGAGTGTGCCCACATGGAGGTGTGCACACTGAACTGTTAAAATGACTGTGTCCACATGGAGGTGTGCACACTGAACTGTTAGAATGAGTGTGAACACATGGAGTTGTGCACACTGAACACTTAGAATGAGTGTGTGCACATGGAGGTGTGCACACTGAACTGTTAGAATGAGTGTGCCACATGGAGTTTGCACACTTAACTGTTAGAATGATTGTGTCCACATGCAGGTGTGCACACTGAACTGTTAGAATGATAGTGTCCCTGTGGAGGTGTGCACACTGAACTGTTACAATGATTATGTCCACATGGAGGTGTGCACACAGAACTGTTAGAATGAGTGTGTCCCTGTGGAGGTGTGCACACTGAAATGTTAGAATGAGTGTGTCCACATGGAGGTGTGCACCCCGAACTGTTAGAATTTGTCAACATGCGTGTGTGCACACTGAACTGTTAGAATGAGTGTGTCCACATAAAGGTGTGCACACTGAACTGTTAGAATGAGTGTGTCCACATGGAGGTGTGCACACTGAACTGTTAGAATGAGTGTGCCCACATGGAGGTGTGCACACTGAACTGTTTGAATGACTGTGTCCACATGGAGTTGTGCACACTGAACTGTTAAAATGTGTCCACATAGAGGTGTGCACACTGAACTGTTAGAATGATTGTGTCCACATGGAGGTGTGCACACTGAACTGTTAAAATGACTGTGCCCACATGCAGGTGTCCACACTGAACTGTTAGAATGAGTGTGTCCACATGGAGGTGTGCACACTGAACTGTTAGAATGAGTGTGTCCTCATGGAGGTGTGCACACAGAACTGTTAGAATGATTGTGTCCACATGCAGGTGTGCACACTGAACTGTTAGAATGAGTGTGTCCTTGTGGAGGTGTTCACACTGAACTGTTAGAATGATTATGTCCACATGGAGGTGTGCACACTGAAATGTTAGAATGAGTGTGTACCTGTGGAGGTGTGCACACTGAACTGTTAGAATGAGTGTGTCCACATGGAGGTGTGCACACTGAACTGTTAGAATGAGTGTGTCCACATGGAGGTGTGCACACTGAACTCTTAGAATGAGTGTGTCCATATGGAGGTGTGCACACTGAACTGTTAGAATGACTGTGTCCACATGGAGGTGTGCACACTGAACTGTTAGAATGAGTGTGTCCACATGGAGGTGTGCACACTGAACTGTTAAAATGAGTGTGCCCACATGGATGTGTGCACACTGAACTGTTAGAATGACTGTGTCCACATGGAGTTGTGCACACTGAACTGTTAAAATGTGTCTACATGGAGGTGTGCACACTGAAATGTTAGAATGAGTGTGTCCACATGGAGGTGTGCACACTGAACTGTTAGAATGTGTGTGCCCACATGGAGGTGTGCACACTGAACTGTTAGATTGAGTGGGTCCACATGAAGTTGTGCACACTGAACTGTTAGAATGTGTGTGTCCCTGTGGAGGTGTGCACACTGAAATGTTAGAATGAGTGTGTCCACATGGAGGTGTGCACACTGTAGTGTTAGAATTTGTCCACATGGAGGTGTTCACACTGAACTGTTAGAATGAGTGTGTCCACATGGAGGTGTGCACACTGAACTGTTAGAATGAGTGTGTCAACATGGAGGTGTGCACACTGAACTGTTAGAATGAGTGTGTCCACATGGAGGTGTGCACACTGAACTGTTAGAATGAGTGTGTCCACATGGAGTTGTGCACACTGAACTGTTAGAATGAGTGTGTCCCTGTGGAGGTGTGCACACTGAACTGTTAGAATGAGTGTGTCCACATGGAGGTGTGCACACTGAACTGTTAGAATGTGTGTGTCCTCATGGAGGTGTGCACACTGAACTGTTAGAATGAGTGTGCCCACATGGAGTGGGCACACTGAACTGTTAGAATGAGTGTGTCCACATGGAGGTGTGCACACTGAACTGTTAGAATGAGTGTGCCCACATGGAGGTGTGCACACTGAACTGTTAGAATGAGTGTGTTCACCGGAGGTGTCCACACTGAACTGTTAGAATGACTGTGTCCACTTGGAGGTGTGCACACTGAACTATTAGAATGTGTGTGTTCACATGGAGGTGTGCACACTGAATTGTTAGAATGAGTGTGCCCACATGGAGGTGTGCACACTGAACTGTTAGATTGAGTGTGTCCACATGGAGGTGTGCACACTGAACTGTTAGAATGAGTGTGTCCCTGTGGAGGTGTGCACACTGAAATGTTAGAATGAGTGTGTCCACATGGAGGTGTGCACACTGAACTGTTAGAATGATTGTGTCCACATGGAGGTGTGCACACTGAACTGTTAGAATGAGTGTGTGCACATGGAGGTGTGCACACTGAACTGTTAGAATGAGTGTGTCCACATGGAGGTGTGCACACTGAACTGTTAGAATGAGTGTGCCCACATGGAGGTGTGCACACTGAACTGTTAGATTGAGTGGGTCCACATGGAGGTGTGCACACTGAACTGTTAGAATGACTGTGTCCCTGTGGAGGTGTGCACACTGAAATGTTAGAATGAGTGTGTCCACATGAAGGTGTGCACACTGTAGTGTTAGAATTTGTCCACATGGAGGTGTGCACACTGAACTGTTTAGAATGACTGTGCCCACATGGAGGTGTGCACACTGAACTGTTGGAATGACTGTGTCCACATGGAGTTGTGCACACTGTACTGTTAAAATGTGTCCACATGGAGGTGTGCACACTGAACTGTTAGAATGAGTGTGTCCACATGGAGGTGTGCACACTGAACTGTTAGAATGAGTGTGTCCACATGGAGGTGTGCACACTGAACTGTTAGAATGAGTGTGTATACATGGAGGTGTGCACACTGAACTGTTAGAATAAGTGTGTCCACATGGAGGTGTGCACACTGAACTGTTATAATGAGTGTGCCCACATGGAGGTGTGCACACTGAACTGTTACTATGAGTGTGTTCAACGGAGGTGTCCACACTGAACTGTTAGAATGACTGTGTCCACTTGGAGGTGTGCACACTGAACTATTAGAAAGTGTGTGTTCACATGGAGGTGTGCACACTGAACTGTTAGAATGAGTGTGCCCACATGGAGGTGTGCACACTGAACTGTTAGATTGAGTGGGTCCACATGGAGGTGTGCACACTGAACTGTTAGAATGAGTGTGTCCCTGTGGAGGTGTGCACACTGAAATGTTAGAATGAGTGTGTCCACATGGAGGTGTGCACACTGTAGTGTTACAATTTGTCAACATGGAGGTGTGCACACTGAACTGTTAGAATGAGTGTGTCCCTGTGGAGGTGTGCACACTGAAATGTTAGAATGAGTGTGTCCACATGTAGGTGTGCACACTGAACTGTTAGAATGAGTGTGTCCCTGTGGAGGTGTGCACACTGAAATGTTAGAATGAGTGTGTCCACATGGAGGTGTGCACACTGTAGTGTTACAATTTGTCAACATGGAGGTGTGCACACTGAAATGTTAGAATGAGTGTGTCCACATGTAGGTGTGCACACTGAACTGTTAGAATGAGTGTGTCCACATGGAGGTGTGCACACTGAACTTTTAGAATGAGTGTGCGCACATGGAGGTGTGCACACTGAACTGTTAGAATGAGTGTGTCCCTGTGGAGGTGTGCACACTGAAATGTTAGAATGAGTTTGTCCACATGAAGGTGTGCACACTGTAGTGTTAGAATATGACCACATGGAGGTGTGCACAGTGAACGGTTGGAATGACTGTGTCCACATGGAGTTGTGCACACTGAACTGTTAAAATGTGTCCACATGGAGGTGTGCACACTGAACTGTTAGAATGAGTGTGTCCACATGGAGGTGTGCACACTGAACTGTTAGAATGAGTGTGTCCACATGGAGGTGTGCACACTGAACTTTTAGAATGAGTGTGCCCACATGGAGGTGTGCACATTGAACTCTTAGAATATGTCCACATGGAGGTGTGCACACTGAACTGTTAGAATGAGTATGTCCACATGGAGGTGTGCACACTGAACTGTTAGAATGAGTGTGTCCACATGGAGGTGTGCACACTGAACTGTTAGAATGAGTGTGTCCACATGGAAGTGTTCACACTGAACTGTTAGAATGAGTGTGCCCACATGGAGGTGTGCACACTGAACTGTTAGAATGAGTGTGTCCACATATAGGTGTGCACACTGAACTGTTAGAATGAGTATATCCCTGTGGAGGTGTGCACACTGAACTGTTAGAATGAGTGTGTCCACATGGAGGTGTGCACACTGAACTGTTAGAATGAGTTTGTCCACATGGAGGTGTGCACACTGAACTGTTAGAATGAGTGTGTCCATATGGAGGTGTGCACACTGAACTGTTAGAATGAGTGTGCCCACATGGAGGTGTGCACACTGAACTGTTAGAATGAGTGTGCCCACATGGAGGTGTGCACACTGAACTGTTAGAATGAGTGTGCCCACATGGAGGTGTGCACACTGAACTGTTAGAATGAGTGTGTATACATGGAGGTGTGTACACTGAACGGTTAGAATGAGTGTATCCACATGGAGGTGTGCACACTGAACTGTTAGAATGAGTGTGCCCACAAGGAGGTGTGCACACTGTACTGTTAGAATGAGTGTGTCCTTGTGGAGCGGTGCACACTGAACTGTTAGAATGATTATGTCACCATGGAGGTGTGCACACTGAAATGTTAGAATGAGTGTGTCCCTGTGGAGGTGTGCACACTGAACTGTTAAAATGAGTGTGTCCACATGGAGGTGTGCACACTGTACTGTTAGAATGAGTGTGTCCACATGGAGGTGTGCACACTGAACTGTTAGAATGAGTGTGTCCACATGGAGGTGTGCACACTGAACTGTTAGAATAAGTGTGTCCACATGGAGGTGTGCGCACTGAACTGTTATAATGAGTGTGCCTACATGGAGGTGTGCACTCAACTGTTAGAATGAGTGAGCCCACATGGAGGTGTGCACACTGAACTGTTAGAATGAGTGTGCCGACATGGAGGTGTGCACACTGAACTGTTAGAATGACTGTGTCCACATGGAGGTGTTCACACTGAACTGTTAGAATGAGTGTGCCCACATGGAGGAGTGCACACTGAACTGTTAGAATGAGTGTGTTCACATGGAGGTGTCCACACTGAACTGTTAGAATGACTTTGTCCACTTGGAGGTGTGCACACTGAACTATTAGAATGTGTGTGTTCACATGGAGGTGTGCACACTGAACTGTTAGAATGAGTGTGCCCACATGGAGGTGTGCACACTGAACTGTTAGATTGAGTGGGTCCACATGGAGGTGTGCACACTGAACTGTTAGAATGAGTGTGTCCCTGTGGAGGTGTGCACACTGAAATGTTAGAATGAGTGTGTCCACATGGAGCTGTGCACACTGTAGTGTTAGAATTTGTCCACACGGAGGTGTGCACACTGAACTGTTAGAATGAGTGTGTCCCTGTGGAGGTGTGCACACTGAAATGTTAGAATGAGTGTGTCCACATGGAGGTGTGCACACTGAACTGTTAGAATGACTGTGCCCACATGGAGGTGTGCACACTGAACTGTTGGAATGACTGTGTCCACATGGAGTTGTGCACACTGAACTGTTAAAATGTGTCCACATGGAGGTGTGCACACTGAACTGTTAGAATGAGTGTGCCCACATGGAGGTGTGCACACTGAACTGTTAGATTGAGTGGGTCCACATGGAGGTGTGCACACTGAACTGTTAGAATGAGTGAGTCCCTGTGGAGGTGTGCACACTGAAATGTTAGAATGAGTGTGTCCACATGAAGGTGTGCACACTGTAGTGTTAGAATTTGTCCACATGGAGGTGTGCACACAGAACTGTTAGAATGAGTGTGTCCACATGGAGGTGTGCACACTGAACTGTTAGAATGAGTGTGTCCACATGGAGGTGTGCACACTGAACTGTTAGAATGAGTGTGTCCACATGGAGGTGTGCACACTGAACTGTCAGAATGAGTGTGCCCACATGGAGGTGTGCACACTGAACTGTTAGAATGACTGTGCCCACATGGAGGTGTGCACATTGAACTGTTAGAATGAGTGTGTCCACATGGAGGTGTGCACACTGAACTGTTAGAATGAGTGTGTCCACATGGAGGTGTGCACACTGAACTGTTAGAATGAGTATATCCCTGTGGAGGTGTGCACACTGAACTGTTAGAATGAGT